>NW_021604590.1:6639055-6676485 GCF_004785775.1 Grammomys surdaster
CTCTTCCTCTCTCCCTCCCTCCCTCCCTCCCTCTCTCCACGTGTTCCCGGAAAATCTCTTCCATTTTTTCTGTCTCCCTCTTCTGTCTCTCTCTGTCCCCTCTCTTTCTCTACCTCTATACCCTTCTCAACCCCCCTTCTCATGCCCCCAGATAAACTTCATTTTATACTAGACCCATCTATGGCTGGTACCTCAGGAGGGGGTGTGCCTCATCATGGGCCCGCTAAAGCACCCACCCCTGGTACATCATACCATCGCAGTACAAAAGATATCAGGCAGCAATTTGACTGGACCACATGAACAATGAGGACCAAGCCAAGTTGAAGCCGCTGAGACAGCCAAGAGTTTTCTGTCTGTCAGTCCCTTGATGCACATATTGGGTGATCAGATTGATGAATCAAGCACTGACAGTGTCAGTCTCTTTTTATAGGGTCTGAAGGTGGGGGTGGGGTTTGCACCCTTCCCTCAGTCTGGCATGGTCAATAAGTTCTCAAGCCTGATTTTCCTGATATGATTTTAGTAAAATCATGTGTTCTTATGGTCCCAGTTTACTCTGATAAATTTAGAGGGTGGCATCCTTTCTACTTTCAGGAATATCTTATTTATCAATTTGTGTCTTCTGGGTGATTCCAGGCAGAAGGTGCTATTTACACATCTAGGAGGGTACATAGGCAGTCTCTATCTTCACATTGTAGTCAAATACTGCTTGCCAAATGGATTCTTTCAGGAAAGATTGGGGTTGGAGGGAACCATTTTTTTTATACAATGCAGAGAAACTTTGGGCAAGGCACAGCCAGACCTAGATGCAGAATGCTTTTAGGAAGGATACTAAGTCTACACTGGTGAAGTTACATCTGTTCACAATGTGGCTATAAAGAGCTCTAAGGGAAAAAAAATGTGAGATTATATTATTTCAGTGACTTGCCAGCTTAAATATGCAAAACCATTTTTATTTGGGCACATCCAGGAAGAGAAGTAGCTGGTGCCTTAGAGCTAGGCAAGTCTGTCTATACCAACAAGGATGTGTAATGTTATGAACTATGTATCGTGGGGTTTGTCCACAGCTCCTAACTTACAGTTCTTGCAGCTCTCTTAATTTCCCAAGAGACTAGAGCAAGAATAGCTTTTGTCCTTAGTTCCTGAAACAGGTAGAGAGCCCAGAAGGTGAGAGAAAGTTTTTATTTACCAAAAGCCCATTTCCACTACACCTAAATTCATGTTAATGAGACTATTTGTGTAAAGCCCCTAGATAATCCCAGGATTAGGTTCCCTCTGGTTGCCAGGGTAACCAACCCTATGCTCAGAGGATTGAAGCCTGTTATTCCCCTCTCCCCAAGCTGTCTTGGTGGAAAGAAGCTCCGGATGGTCACCAGTGGCCAATAGTTTGATCAATCATAGCTTCTTGAAGTGGAGCTTCTGCACACACTGTGAGAAGCTGGACTTGAAATTCTGCAGAAGGGCTCAGTGTCTGTGGCGTGGTGTACCCGAATAGAGCACAGAGGTGACATAGGGCGCACATACTCTACACAACTCCCTGCCCTTCACAACAGGATTAGAAATGCATGCAGATGTTCTCTGAATTCTGCAAGCTGTTCTAGAAAATTCACCTAACACAGCTGGAAGGGTACTAGGTAATTGATTTACAAACAGCTAGTCAGAAACAGGGACCATACCGTTGCTTGCAATTGGCACCCAGAATAAGAGCTTTCTTCTGGGACCAAAGCTTTGACCTGTGGGATCTGATGCTCCCCAGGTAAGCAGTGTCAGAATTAACTTAAACAAGAGACATGCTACTGTGATTCCAGGGCATCCATTTCAGGACTGACTGTAGGGTGTGTAGAGTCACCCCTTATGTTTAGTCACAGAAGCATTTTGTTTTGTGAGAGCAAGTGGAAGCAGAGTGTTTCCAGGTGAGGATGTAACAGAATTTGGAGGTCTGAGGAGGTTGCAAACACCACCTCATGCTGAACAGATCCTCCAGCTCAATCAGTTCCATTTAGAGCAGAGTGCCATACTCCATAATGAGGCTCCTTTGGATCCTGAACATTTTAAGCTGAAGGAACTGAGAAAGCCCAGACACAGGAAGGTCACCTTACCCTTCTCTTGCATACTCTTCTGAAGCAGATCACAGGAGAATCTCCTCTGGCTATAGATCATAAGACACACTTTGGAAGTCTCCTGCCCTATACCCAAAGGCCAAGGAGAATTGCACACACAGACCTTGCTGAGTTCCTAAGATGTCTGTCCCTGGACTCTTCTTATGCCATGTCAAGCTTCTGTTAAAGTGTATCATTCTTTTCTCTTGCTAAATCCATCTTTTATCATAAGAATTTCAGCCACGAGTCTTGAAATAGGTGGAGGAAAGTTCAGTCTTGGTTTTCTCCCATTCGGGAATTCATTCTGGAAAAAATCCCTTTCCTGGAGTTACAGGCCAGAGACACTCACCAAAATAAGCTGGGCAGGGAGTTCTACATTATTTCTCATACTTAGTCAGTTGTCCCAGTTTCATGTCAGGAGCTTGCCCCTAGCCTCCTGGAGCTGGAGCTTCTCTGAAAGGCTGGGCAGATCTGGCAGGCTGAGGCTGGTGCTCTCGACATCAGGGCCAGGCTTCAGAGACACCCCACGGACACTACTCCTGCTTGGCTCCCATCAGGGATGGTCCAAACGCCCTATAGCCTCCCCCAGAATGTGAGGAGATGCATTTACCAAAGGTCACATTTGCGCTCCTTCATTTTCAGTAGAGTTATCAGGAAAATGAGATCATCCTGGTACCTACATTTCTTTTCTATCAAAACTAAAACTAGACCAAGACTTCCCAGGTAGAGCATTAAGACTTGCATTTTCTTAGGAAGTAAAGTACATGGATACTGTGAGATTGGATCCCGCAGATATCAAACTCCAAGGCTGCTCAGCTCCCTTGTTTCAAGTGGCATGGTCTTTCATTCAACACCTTCCTGTATACTTGAGTCATCTCTAGACTTATAATAGTGGGTCAACACAAGTGCTGTGCAAATACGTGTTCTACGGCAATGTTTAGAGATAACAAGCAGGGAAAACACATTTAGCACAGATATGGACTTTTCAATATTCCTGATCCTTGACTGGGCACATCTGTGAATGCAGAATTTGTAGACACAAGGAGCATACTGACTACTTACCTATTCACTGATGTTTAATATGCAACATACACCTGTAAATAAAGAACAATATGATCTTCAAACCTACTTTACTCCTTTCCCATCTCTGCTTGACTTCTCACAGATATCAGACTGTCAGCCCCTGGTGCAACCTAATACAAGAAGATACTTCCCAAATTTAAACACTCCACTTACCTGTTGTGATAGTTTGTATATGTTTAACCCAGGGAGTGCCACTATTTGGAGGTGTGGCCTTGTTGGAGAATGTGTGTCACTGTGGGTGTGGGCTTTAAGACACTCATCCTTGCTGCCTGGAAACCAGTCTTCTCCTAGCTGCCTTCAGAACAAGAGGTGGAACTCTCAGCACCTTCAGGCCCATGTCTGCCTGAATGCTGCCATGTTCCCACCTTAATGATAATGGACTGAACCTCTGAACCTGTAAGCTGGTCACAATTAAATGTTGTCCTTTATAAGAGTTGCCTTAGTCATGGTGTCTGTTCACAGCAGTAAAACCCTAAGACATCTATCAAACAGATGCATACAGGGATGTCATCTGGTACATGAATACAGCAACAATAAAATCCTAATCTAATGGTTTTGAGACAACCTATGCACCATCAATATAGACTGAGGTTTAGGTGGCATTAAAGGATAACTGTGGCTTTTTGAAGGTAATAGTAAGTTACATGTTACAAACATTCATATGTCAAATATATATATTGAAATAATTACAGATGAAAAAGATTTGTTGGTTCCTGGAATGTGTTGCAAGATATTCAGAAGAAAGCATAAACTTGAACTTTTTTTATAATACATACATTAAAGCACAGTGTATAACCCACACATACTAATATGTCAGGGGCAGCCTCACTTATACAGTGAAGGCCTAAAATCAGCAATAGTCCTAAGTCAGCCTGCTAACACAAAGTCTTGGTCTCTGCAGAAAAACATAGAACAGATGGCTATACGATCTTGTAAACAAGTAGCCTTGGTGGAAATTTACCAGCCTAGATAGTCATAGACCTTGTGGATAGGTAGCCTTGGTAGATAGTACCAACTTGGATAAGAACAAGTGATTCATAAATAGAGTCATAGTGACCTGTTCCCTAAACCTTTACCTAGCTGATATCCTGTTCTGGAAGATATCTGTACTCCCTCTGAACACCTATGTTCCTGTGTCATCCCCTTCCCCACATCCTGCCTTTATGTGTGAAAAAGTAAAAATTACGATTTGATCAGACTATAGACAAATCATCATTCTTTGCGTTCACCTGTTTTCCTTCATTCTCTCTTTCAGGTGATCTTCCAGGACCCTGTTCACTGCCCTACTAGATGCAACACTAATAACCTATAGGCCTCTTTTCATGCAAAGCAACAGGCAGTTCCTGGTACATTTTACTTCCTTATGTAGTTGTTGCTCCCCAATATAGCATCATGAACTCATGTTCCCACAGCATCATGAACCACCCCTCTTAGTCTACAATACCTCTTGTCAGTAGCATGGACTGTTTAATTATGTTAAGTTAGCCGACAGTATTTTTATTTTTCAGTTTTGTTTTTAAAATTTGCACTTGCGACTAGCATGCCTCTTTCTATTTTAGTGCGTGGCGCATTAATTTTTAACCTGAAACCAAGTTATAAAGGATCTTTATTTAAGATAAGATAAGATATAAGTTGTTGTAGAGGTATTGGGGTATTGGATCTCCATCCCATCTGGGCAGGTAAATATAGGCAGTGGGGATCCTACTGTCCTGAGCATGTCCTGAAGGAACTGCAGGTCCTTAAGGCTTTATCCCTCGACACCTTTGCTTTGCTCTTTGGACAGATTGCACAGCAAAGCCTCATTTGGTAATATGGCTCACTCAGGACTCTATGCCTCGAGGGATATAGAGGAGGATTCAGATTTTCAATAAAGTTTTTTCTTTTGCTTGTCCTTCCTTCTTCCATCCCTCCATTCCTCCCTTTCCTCCTTCTTTCTTTCCTCCCTTTCTTCCCTCCCTCCTTCCTTCCCTCCCTCTCTTCCTTCCTTCCTCCCTCCCTTCCTTCGTTTTCTGACACAGGTTCTTACTATGTAGCCCAGGCTAACCTGGAACGCACTATATAGACCAGGCTGTCTTGGAACTTTCAGAGTTGCCTCTGCTGTCCAGTGCTGGGAGTAAAAGGCATTCACCTCTACACCTGGCAAATAGAGTCATCTTTCACTCAGCCCAATTCCAGAAAAGTGTCTTCTTAAGAATTATTTACAGCTAATAATCATTCCTTTCAGTGTCTACAATTCCTCTTCTCTGTTCCCATGTCTGACTCGACTCCCTTCTTAAGACACATGTGTGCCCAATGTTCTTCCAAGACTAAAGAAAAAGTACTTAAATCAGTTGTCTATGCTCCTTCCAACCCAGAGAGAGTGAGAGTTAACACACACTTGCCAAGCTTCAGGGCCTTTTGTAATACTGGGTCAATCACATGATCAACCACAGTTTGAAGCTTCTTATTGTATAAGTTTCCTTGGTCCCCTGAGGAAGACTGTAAAGGACTCTTGGTAACACTTCCTCTAAGCTGTGGGCCAAGCCCAAGAGTCCTTTGTATCACAGGCTCAGTCTAAGTTGACTGCAAAGGGTGGGAGAGCAGGGTAGAGAGGTCTTGGGTAGACATCCCAGGCTGAAGTGAACCTGGACAAAGTCTCTCCACACTCCTTTCTCTACTTCCTTGTGGAGACGTGAGTGAGGGACTGCATTAGCTACTTTTGCATCACTGCAATCAAAATACCTGACAGAAACAAGGGAAGAAGCAATGTTTTTGGTACATGGTTTCAGAATCTGTCTGTCCTAATAGGTATGGCTCAATGGAACCACTTGTCTGTGGAGGTGCGAATATAAAGTGGCAACTAGGAATCTGGGAAAGTGGAGGGGATAGGAGCCAGGTGGTGGCCATCGGAGGTCCACCCCTAGTGACTACTGCCACCTAGGCCTTACCTGTCAAAGGTTTCATACCCTCCCATACACACATCCACACCCCAGATAGCACAACCAGTCAGATAGCACAAACTGCCCCAAACACGAAACCTGTGGGGGAAATCTCAGATTCAAAATGTAACAGGGACTAGACAAAGCCAGATCATATTTAAAAGCAAGAAGGATCCCAATTCTGCAGCAACCAGCCCAGGAACACCATGCTACTTGTTATCTACAGTAACCAGTCCAGGGCGCCAAACATGCTCGGATGAGTCAGACTCATAGGAAGCCATACTGCTATCTCTAGCAAATGATTGTCCAAAGGTTCAACACTTGATTAACAACTGACGTGAGCCTCTGATTTTTGTCCCTGTTCCCAACTAGGGCCAAACAGGAAATGTTAAGTACAACCTTCCAATTCATCATATGGGATGGCCCTGTATTTAGCTAACCCACTTATTTATTCATAACATCAGTCTCTAGTCAGAGCACATCTGAAGGCTTTCCCTTCCCCACTGCAAAGCTTGTCTGATTTTCTGCTTGTTTTTGAGTTTCTGCCATAATGCAAGTAGTGGTGGCTGGCTCCCTTGCAAGCTCTGACTAAACAGTCTTGTTCTCTCTCATTTAATTGGTTTTCATTAACTTTTACGTGGACCTAATGTTTTTGATTGCTACCCAAATTTACATTCACTCAACAAATATTTAGGGAGAAGCTAATTAATTCTACTATGTTGATGCCAGAAATCTGGGTCGAGTTTCCAGACTACTGAGGGAAAGTATCATTAATTGAATCATTACACCAACAGATACAACATCTCAACTTTCAGGAGAAGCAGCATGCTGTGCTATGAGGACCTAATGTACTTGGTCAGAGCCAATTTCTTTGAGGAATTAACAATTACCCTGAGATTTGGAGAGGGACAAGATTGTAACAGTTAAAGGAGAAGAGAGACTACAAAGGCCCAAGACAAGGTCATGCATGCACAGTATGGACAAAACCAAAGCCTGGAGAAAGGTGAGCCTGGTTGGAGGCTACAAAACCTGGGGACAATGCCAGAGGAAGTCTGATTGAGAAACACATGCCAGGTATCATCGAGTCTCATGGACATTTCGAAGGAACTTTGTCTTGATCCAAACACAACAGTATAGTAGCCAACAATGATTGTAAGGTAGCTGCGTCTGCATGCTTCTGAAGGCTTCATAGACAAATGTTACAGTTACAGGAAATCTGTTATTTATTACAACTTTAAAATAAAAACCAGCAAGGGGTAGATAAGCTTTGGGGGTATGGAAAAAAATAGGAAAGTGTAGGCTTTAGTAGGCATAGAACACAGGGTTCAGGGCCAGGGAGATGGCTCAGTGGGTGAAGGTGTTGCTGAGTAACTTTTAGGAGCTCAGTTCAGCTCTCCAACACCCAAGTGTTCTGATAAGCAGTGTGATGAAAAACATCATGAGGAGGAGAGGGTTTCTTTCATCATATAGCTCATCATCTATCATGAAGGGAACCAGGACAAGAACTCAAGAGCAGGAACCTGGAAGCTGGCACTGAAGCAGAGAATGTTACTGACTGGCTTGCTTTTGGTGCCTGGCTGAGCTGGCTTCCTTAGACAATTCAGGATCACCTACCCAGTGGTGGCACCTCCCCCAGTGGCCTGGGGCTACTACCTCAATCATTAATGATGAAAATGTACCATAGACCAGCCTACAGGCCAGTCTCACAGAAGCATTTTTTCAACCGAGGTTCCCTTTTCCAAGGTGACTCTAGTGTGTGTCAAGCTGACAAAAAACCTGACTGACATGCCAAGTCAATATTGTGTTGGTATGGTGACCTGCCCACAGTCCCATCCTGTCAGACGTGGAGATGGGATGCCTGGAGTAAGTTGGCTAGCAAGATTTGATGAATCAGTGAGATCTGGTTTCAAGTGAGAGACCCTTTCTCAGTAAACAAGGTGGAGAATGATTGACACCAGGTATCAACTTGTGATGTATACATGCAAGAATAGTGTCCAGTGATGCTTAGGAGAAGAGGCAGATCCAGGAAGACTGAAAGCATTCCTCAAGTTTAGTAATCCCAGTGCAGCTGGATGGAGCCAAAATAACACATTCTCAGAGTCACGGAAGTTTGAAGACTGAATGCACACCAGGAGAGCAAGAGAGCAAGGGTAACTCAGGGTGCTGTATGTAGCTGTGCCAGACAGAGGGGTGGGGTGGCAGTTACAATGAGGTGTCAGGCAAAGGAATAAACAGCTAAGAGTTGTTTGTCCCTTCTTTTCTTTTGACTTGGATTGCTTTGGTCTCCAGATATTTAAAATCAAAGAGAAAACCTTGAGGAAAAAACAGTTGAATGTGAAAGGTAAGAGCATAATTCTCTGGGGAGGGTGATCTACAGCTTCCGGTTTCTGAGGTGGGGTGGGGCCCACCTTTCCTCTGAGGAAGAGTAGGTGGAGATGAGGTAGGAAAAGGCAAAAGCTCATCCATATGGTGAATTCTATCTTTTCCTACAAAGTGGGAGGCTCAGTCATCTGCCAAAAGGGAGGAGGAAGAGTGGGCATCTGAGACCAAGGAGAGGTGATCTCAGCCAGACTCATAGGGGAGAGGACCAGAGATATAGAGAGTACATGACAGTGTTAGACTCCAGGGAAGTTTGATGAAACCAAGCACAGTAGAGCCAATGGGGGCTTCCTATAGCAGAAGGAGAGAACACATAAGATGTATATGTATGTAGATATGTAAATGCATATAGATATGCATCCTATATACAGACATATAAAATACACATATCTATCTTTATCTAGATCTAGGATTCTATATCTAGATCTATATACATATGACTATTTACAGATATAGACATATATGTGTATGTATACACTTTGCCTTATGATTGGGATATTGCCAGAAAAGAAAGTGAAAAGTGAGCTAGAGAGTTTATCCTGAGAAAGACTACCTGGTTTAGGATTCAGGAAGGAGGCAGTGGACAGATGGGAGAGGGGAGGCAGGTGGTCTTACAGAGCCCTGTGATGGGGCGACTAGCAAAAAGCAGGAGACAAAGTCACACTTGGAGTGGTTCCAATATGCAGTGATTAGCTACTATTTCCCTGGCCCTGCAAAACACTCAGAGATAACCCCAGAGAAAGTCCTAGAATAAGGAAGTTGTGTAAGAACTTTGACATGAAGCCACACAACTTAAGCTTTGGGGCCCTTCTTCCACACACCCTAAAAGGATCCTAGCAACTTTTCTATTTGCAAGTTTATAGTTTGCAAGTTTAGATATGCCCACGGTTTCTTCACCAGCTTTGGGTAGAGAATATAAATGAGAGACTCTGGAACTGAAAGCTTTCTTAGCAGCACAGTGTCTCCATTCCCACATGGTATCTAATTATAATGAAAGAAGTATCCCGAGGAGCTGGACCTCCCCCACCTCCATGGATGTCCATTAGCAAAGACTTCCAGCTACGGCGAAGTGAATGGGGGCTGAAGATGGGGTGTGAGAGGTGCCCTGCGTTAGGCAACAGGGGAACCACTCTTAGCCACTCGTTCCTGGAAGCCAGCTGTGAGCCAACTGGAGTGGCTGACTTAGAAGCCAGTCACTCACCTCGTACCAGTGGCTCCTTGTGTAGACCTGCTGTGTCTGAACTTTGCCTGTTGTAACCCCTATCACGTGTGGCAAGACACACCTTTCAGTCACCCAGGCCCCATCATGTTCCTCCATACATCCTTTTAAATTTTTCTTGTTCTGAGACACTGCTAAGACTCTGACACTGTGGTGTCCCCGTGACCGTTGCACATGTAATATGCTTAAGTTTGCTTGATCTACAGGCTTTCCTGGTGGTCTCTTTGGGAAGACAACCATAAACACAAACGAGACATTGGCTGTGATCACATTACACATTTCTCTCTATGATATTGACCCATTCTGTTTATCTGTGATATGTCTGACTCAGATCAGCTACAATCTAAGCCTTTTCTCAGCAGAGAAGGTATAAGACACATTCTAAAAAGCTTGGTCTCTGTCTGAGGATTTAATCTACTTAGGATTTCAACAAAGGCCCTTTATAGTTTAGGTTCCAGGAAGTAGTTACTGCCTCATGTAAGAGAGGAAGCAATGAGTCTGGTTAACGATTTTGCTCCTTAGGAGTTTCTAGTTGTCAGACACTACCTTATTTCTTTTACTTAAAACATCATATACTTTGTATGCATTCAGTTGATTAAATTTCGTACTGGTTCATGGCTGACTTCGGACTGCTTTTCCAGTCTGCAGTGAATGTGTTAGAGATATCTAGAATATCTACCCCCACTGGGCGTGTTTGGGCATGCAGAGGAAAAATATACTTGGATTGGATTAGCCCTTTCAATGGAAGCACACTTCACCCTCATTAGCAGACTCTCCATTGTCCAAGTTGGTCATTTTCAAATCACTGTATTTAATTTGTCCAACAAATTAGGCAAATAAATGTTTAGAAAGAATGTATTTGTTGCTGTTATTATGATCATATTTTTAAGTGTCTTCTTGGGGAGTTAAAATATCTTTATAACATAATAAGCATTTAAAATAAGCAGACATAACCTCTCACGCATCCTATTCCCGTCTCAGATACAAATCCACGCAAATTATGCACATGCCCTACTTCCTACCCCATATTTATTTATATCTTCCATAAAATCTAGTACCACTCACAGGTTCACAAATCTGTTTCTCCTGCTGATACACAGAGCTGAGAGGTGGTAGAACCTCTAAGACATAGGGCTTAGTGGGAAGTGTTTAGGTCTTTAGGAGTCCCACTCTAGGAAAAGATCAACACCTTGTTTCTTCCTTTCAGGACTGGGGATCAAACCCAGACTCTATCTACCTTCTAGGGAAATGCTCTATCCTGAGCTGTACTCTGGTCCTTGGAGTTTTGAGCCAGAGCAGCCCAGGTTGCTACTGAACCTGGGATCACAGCTTTGCGATAAGTTTATATTCTTCTGAGACCTTGAGTTGATTCTCAAGAATGCAAGTTGTAAATCAGCAGGCCTGCCCCTTTCCCCCCACCTCCTGCCTCTGGCTTTCTGATATCCTCCCCACATGCACCTCTGCTGTGGTGCTGTCTGCCCTGAGGAGATGTAGCCAGAAGGCCCTGAACAACAGCTGCTAAGGTTGTCTTTAGACTTTCAGCCTCCAAAATGGTGAGACAAATCTCTCTCTCTCTCTCTCTCTCTCTCTCTCCCTCTCCCCATCTCCCTCCTCCCTCCCTATCTTACTCTCTCTCTCCCTCTCTGTCTCCCCATCTCTCTCTGTTTCTCCCTCTCTCTTTCTCTCACTCTCTTTCTCTCTCCCTCTCCACCTCTCTCTTGTATCTAGTCTCAGGTGTTTTGCTATGGAAACTGAAATCATACTAACATAGTCTACATAACACTTTCCAGTTTTCTCACCATTTTTAATAAGAAATGCGCACAAAGGTGCACCATCCATTACTCATTGGCTCATCCCAGGGCATGTGAAGCCTCACCATCTGCTCACGGTTGTGAGGCCATGGGAATAGGTTGTAGTTTCTAATTCCTTTACCCTTGGATGTTTCCTTCTTCTTTTCTCAGTCAAGACTTTTGCCAAGTGTTAATCTGTATATAAGTGGTTTCCTTTATTCCAGGCCATTCCACTTCTTAAATTGCAGTGGTCAGTGAAGTACCTTCTATTGACCGTTGACAAAAGTCCAGGTCTGTGAGAGATGTCAGCCACTCTCAGATGACATCCTCACTCATTCTTCTCCCTACTATTTTTAAACACAATATAAAAATATGCCAGCAAAGCTAATGAAGCCAGTCCTTTCTGACATACCCAGCATCTTTCTCCCCTGGGTCCTTTGCTTGTTTCCTTCAGCATTTCAGTACCAGCCTGCGTTCTCCAAGAGGCTCAGTCAGTACCATTCACAGGAGGAACCAACAAAAATCAAAACGAGGATGGGATAGAGCCAGCTCTTACTTTTCAGCAGGAATGGGATCATTCAAATAAAAATGCTTCTGTCTCGAAAATATTTCCCTGCTTCTCTCAGCCGCTTGTTTTCCCTCCCTTTCTTTTAATGGTGTTGCAGAGCTCCCAAGAGCTACCTACAAACTGTCTGAACCCCTTTCCTCCTTCCCTTCCTAGTCCCTGCCCAAGTAACCAGTAGTTCAGCAGTATGACCGCTGAATGCACACTCTGTAGACTCTGGGGTCTGTTGTCTTTTGTTCTTTGAGACCTTGCAAGCCCTCTTGCCTCATATTTCCCAGTGGAGAGCTTTGCCTGTAAGTCATAGTACTAAATCAAACAAACACAAAAACCACTGTTTTCTAACCCGAACAACACTTCTGTAGTGAGAATTAACATTCGTAAATACCCCAGAGCATATGTTCAAACACTGTTGAATCTGAACTCCACCGACAGTCGAGCTGCTTTCTGGTTGGTTCAGTGTGTTTCTAAGGATTTACTCAAGACTGGAAGAAGTCACATGTCCAATTGGGGTTCATTTTAGCCAAGAAGTGACAAGAGTGACCTAGAACTCCTGCACCAGGTTATGTTATCTGTATAATACTAAATAATTGATAGGGCTTTCATTTGTTTGTTTGTTTGTTTGTTTGTTTGTTTGTTTGTTTTGGAAATAGTATCTCTCTATGTAGTCCAGGCTGTCCTGAAACTCACTGCTTAGCTCAGGCTGACCTTGAACTCAAAGTCTACAGGCTTCTACCTCCTGAGCCACCTCGCTGAGCCTTTTAAAATAATTATTTTTATTTTCTGTTAAATTATTAAATAGACTGAAGAAAAACAGCCCAGATCTGACCAAAAAGAAAAAGTCATAGATGTGGTTCGTGAGATTCCATCTTTGAGCAGGATGTTCCCACAACTTCATGGCAAAATCAGCCAAGCATAGCTAGAGTCACGGCAGCAGCGGCAGAGCAATGTCCCAGCAATGAAGTCCTTGGACTTGGGTGACTGTCCTTCTCTGAGCCTCTTCCTCCAGGCAGTTGTTAGTAGCTCACTCCTTGGGATTTCTTTGTCCTTGAGAGGATGTTTTGGCTGGCCTTGTGACTAAGATCAAACCTCGAGGAGTTGGCCCTGTTAACAGCAAATACTTTATTCCCTTCCTCCACCTGTGTTTTGTTACCTCCCAAACCCAGGGGAACTGACGGCAGCCGTTCCGCTGCTCTGAGAAATGATTTTGTCTAGAATATTTGATCACAGACAGGGACAGGTGCCAAATGGAATATAACATGCCAGATGTCCATCCAGGGAAAGGAAGTCAGACAAAATACCACCTCTCTTTATTCACATGACCCCAAACCTCTTGCTAATCCCCAATGGGATTAGTTCCCCTGGCTCCTATGTCAGAGCCCTGTAAAGTGCTGATCAATCCAGGAAAGTCTGAAATTTATTGCATTCATTTTCCAGACTGAGATTAGAAAGTCAGAGTCCTAGACAAGTTAAATCCTGTCCTTATCAATCAATAGAGGCTCACGGCAGACAGGGTTCTAGAAGAACCTGGAGGGACCTAGTAACTCTACCTACAAGAAAAACACTTCGTCCATCTGTTATCATTCTTTGTTATCACAAAGCCTAAGAAAGAGGGGTTTCACTTACAAACTAACCCACTCCCAGTCACACTGACGGGTAATGCTGCGACTTTAACTAGATAAATCTATTACAGAAAAATGTAAGGCATCAAGCAAAGCCAGGAAAAGGAAGACTTTGGATGCTTTTCAGACTCCAGCTTTTCATCCCAAAAAGCTAGTTGAGATTAGAATCACACTTTTTTTTTTTTTTTATAGTTACGTACCACAGAATGGTTGTTCAAATTTTGTCTGAATGTTACTTGGATATCTTTTATGGAGATCAGTGGTATGAACAGGCTCTCATAACCAAGTAGACCTCACCATACCACAAGGCTTTGTATAAGGAAACTACTTAGAGATCAGGGGCTGCCACTCTGAGCAGACCATCAAAGCCCACTGGACCACAGGGTCAGATAGCTCGGACCCTTACTGACCTTTCCTAAACACAGAGGTCACACTGTTGGGGGGAGGGTGAGTAGCCATAAGAAAGATGCTGCCAAGGAAAGAGAATGCGGGCTTCAATTTATAGCTCAACCCTTACCCGCCATCCTGTGACTGGAGTGTTTGCATTCTCTCCCAGACTCATACGTTGACATCTTGACTCTTGTTAGATAGTCCTAGAAGGTAGTGACTTGGAGAACTATGCTGGGGTTATGTTGTAGAACTCCCAAAAATGAGATTAGTGTCTTAGTTAGAGTTTCTATTCCTGCACAAAACATCATGACCAAGAAGCAAATTGGGGAAGAAAGGGATTGTTCAGCTCACAGTTCCACATTGTTCTTCATCCCCTGGACAGGAACTCACACAGGGCAGGAACTTGGAGGCAGGAGCAGATGCAGAGGCCGTGGAGGGATGCTGCTTACTGGCTTGCTTCCCCTGGCTTGCTCAGTTTGCTTTCTTATAGAACCCAGGACTACCAGCCCATAGATGGCACCACCCACAGTGGCTGGTCCCTCCTCCCTTGATCACTAATTCAGAAAATGCCTTATAGCTGGATCTCATGGAAGCATTTCCTCAAGGGCGGCTCCTTTCTCTGTGATAACTCCAGCTGTGTCAAGTTGACGCACAAAACCATCCAGGACAATGAGTGACTGCTACAGTTTAGATCTGGGATAGAAAACATTTATGAGCCTTCAACAGAACCCCAAGCCCAAAGTTCGACCAGGTTTTAGAAAAAGAAAAATGTCTGATTCAGTAGGTCTGCTCTCAGTGGTTTCATGGTTGTGAAGAGACACAATGACCATGACCAGTCTTGTAAAGGAAAACATTTAACTGGGGCTGGCTTACAGTTTCAGAGGTTCAGTCCATTATCATCATGACAGGAAGCATGCTGACATGGTACTGGAGGGGCTGAGAGTTCTACATCTAGATCCACAGGCATCAGAAAGAGACTGTGTGCCACACTGGGCATAGGTAGAGAGTATGAAACCTCAGAGCCTAGACACACACACACACACACACACACACACACACACACGGTGACATGCTTCCTCCAAAAAGACTATGCTTACTCCAACAAAGCTACACCTCCTAATAGTGCCACTCTCTATGGGACAAGCATGAGTCTAATGGGGGGGGCGTACCTATTCAAACCACCAGAGTCATCATCTTCTAAATCTTCCAGGCAGTACATATGTCTTTGGAGGATACACTTCAGTGACCAATGTGAGCCTCAGCTACTTGAATTTCAGGGACAATAATAAAATCTGTGCACAGTGAGTGTTCAGTAATGCCAGCCATCACAATGAGCAGAGAGAGTCCTGCCTGAGAATCCATGAGCATCATCATCTGGGGCACACTTGTCTGTTTCACACATTCCTCTCCTAGAGCACATGAAGTCATACTTACCCTATCCAGATATAGTGTCCAGGGCACAGGGGTGGAGCACCAGCAGATGTGGGCAGGATGACTGCTGTCTGTGTGGCGGAATAAACTGCAATCCTTGCATTTGCATGCTAGAATCTTTAATCCAGCCCTCCTCTGTGCACCTCTTCCTGATCTTTCAGGATGGGTACGATCGATGACATAATTATTTACATACTCATGGTCAGTCTCAAGCCAATCAGTTTCACTCTGACTTTGAAGGCAGTGGATATGAAGGCACGAGTCTGCATTTGCCACAAGGCCTAGAACTGCAACTAGTGCAGGCTGATTACATGAATGAATGGTTGAAAGAATGAATGAATGATATATTAAAATCTGATCAATGCTACTAGGACCCACCACCAGCTCTCCTCTCCTCTAGGCTCATAAAAGAGTGAAAATCACATCTCCCTGCCATTAAATCGTCTTTGGAAGCAACAATGATACATAGCACTTCTGGTCTGAACCTCAGGCCTGAGCTCTTTACGAAGACTCTTCTCTGGCCTAAGTCACTAATCAGTTGTAGGTGGCAAGTCTGGGTTCCTGAGTGACCATGTGAGCAGATTATACCCTTTCTCTGCTGACCTGTGCTGGATATATTTCATGAGCTAGAAATATAGCTTGGCTGAAAGATTCCAAGGTCTTCTTTGTTCTGTATCATAACTTAGCCCATCCTGACCAACACAGCCCATGGCCACTTAAAGAAGAAAGAAAAGAAAGTACAGTTTTTAAAAATAAAATGTTAAAGTGTTCTTGCTGGTATTTTCTTATCTAAATTCTAGGTTTGGGGCCCACTTACCTGATTTCTCAGGCAAGATGTAAAACTTAAAAGGCACTTGTGCCAGACAAGATAGCACACTTCTGTGCTCCCAGCTTCTTGGAAGACTAAGCAGGAGGATCACTTGAGCCCAGAATATATACAAATCAATCCAGAGTGGAGGAAATGGCTCAGGGAATAGAATAGTTGCCAAATAAGTGCGAAGAGATGAGTTTGAATCCCCAGAACCCATGTAAGGTCAGATGAGGTAGTGTATGTCTGTAATTCTAGTACACCTGCCATCCCTGCAAGTGTATGGAGAGAGGGCATTGGAGACAGAGGGATCCCTGGAAGCTACTTTGGCATATGAAGTGGAGAGCAAGGGACTCTGTCCTGAACAAGATGGAAGGTGAAGACTAACAACACTTCAGGTTGTCCTTAGACACCTACAGGCATACAGTAGCATACACACCCCTCTCATAAAACAAATCAGAATAACTCCAACTAAGGAAGACCACTCAATCTGCACCAATCCATTAGTGAGCTCGAAGGCATAATGTCCTTCCATGACAATCCACCAGATCCCTGCCTCCCTACCAGTCAGAACAAGGCCAATACCAGTGGGCTACGGAAGACATTCTGACTCCCTCTGCATGGCATTATACCCCACGCATGAACCCACATTCTCTATTGATTTGGGTATAAATGTTTAAAATGCACACCATTTCATTTTTCATTTTTTTTTTAAATCTGGAGTGACATTTGTAGGAATGAACACCGTATGTGCCTTGCAATGTCTTCTCAGTAGGGCCAGGTTGGCCCCACTGTATGGTGCCATCTCCCCAGTGACCTCCTTGGGAGACCTCACTTCTTACCCTGCAGAATATTTGGCCAGAGACTGTGAGCAGTTGGGGGAGGGATGGAAGTACCCACTGACTGCCGTCATTCCCACGTTTACCACATCCAAAATTCTGACTGTTTTGGTTCCAGCGCTGGCTGGAAACTGTGCTAGGATGGGTACCATATGGCTCAGAAATCATCCCAGTTCCTAATGCTTTATTTGTCTCTGCAACATACAAAATGCCTCCCCACCCCAAATTCCAATATTTTAAGACACACAAGCTGGATGTATTAGATAGGATTTCATACTGGGAGCAATGTGAAAAGTCTATTTGAGAGCCTGTGCCTCAATTTTCAGCTGAAATGAATTCACTTTCTCATAGCAATGCACCACATGATAAGCTTTATTTCTGCCTCAAGAAATTCTGGCCAAAGGCATGCTATCATAGCATCCTTTCTTTGGAAGAAAGTTTGAGGCCCTGCTGACTCCCAGTCAGGGTCTTTCATGGGTTTGTGACAGACATTTCAAACATGTGACCATCCCTTGGCCTCTGAGCAGTTTTACCACTAATGAGTGTTTCCCTCTTGACACCTGATGTTCACAGTCAAGGCCAGTCCTCCCAACTCCAGTTCAAGTGTCCAAAGAACTGCCATCGAAGATTCACCTTTAGCTTGGATTCTGATTGGTAACATCAATTCTAGAGCATCTAGATCTGACCAAGATTCACTCTGAGAGCATCTAATGAAGATGACTCATCAGGTAGAGGTGCTTGCAAACAGGTCCAGTAACATGAATATGATTTTGAGATTCTACAACATGGAATCAGGAGAGGACTGAGATCTGTCTTCTGATATGCACACATACATGTACCATGGCACACATGTGCATGCTCTCACACAGGCTGATCTAGATTATCCCACGTCTCCCAGGAAAGGTGAGCATGGCTCAGAAGGCTGGTTTAGCAAAAGCAAAAACTAAAGCCACACAACCATCTGAAATGGGTGTAAGGAGAGTCTTTCTAATGGGGAGACAGATTCCAGAGAGTTATATCTAAAAATCTGGTACTACAAAATATAGTAGAAAGAAAACTCACTATAGAGCCATTGGGCTGGTTGTGTTTAAAAAAATGTAACAGACCTCCGGACCTTAGCATAATGGATACCATGTTAGAGGCATCATTCTGACCTTAAACCCAGCATGTAGGCCCCAACACCTGCCAAAACAGGAACAAAGATTTCATTCATAGTTCCAGAAAATTTCCTACATGTAACCTTGTTCTTTAGTGTCTGTGTTTCCACTCCTTACTAACTGAAGTATGACACCCAAGATGTGGTTTTGTGCATAAGAGATAAAAGGCTGTAAGGCTCAGGGCTGCATGATTTGGGCAAGTTCCCCATGCAGCTGTTGGCCAGTAATAAAGACTTTCTTTTCAGCTTTAAGAGTGTCCACGTGATGGTCTCTGGTGGGCTTAGCCCAACAAAACCTTATGTTGGTGACGATATGAGCAAACTGAAATCCTTATACACTGATGGGGAGATTAAATGGCCCCACCATAGTGGAAGACTATAAAACAGTTCTTTTAAATATTAAACATGGACTGGCAAGATGTCTCATCAGGTAGAAGTGCTTGCTTCCAGTAACATAAGTATGATTCCAGATTCCATAACATAGCTGGAGAGGACAGAGCTGTCTTCTGACACACACACATGAATGTGCCATGGCACACATGTACCTGCCCTCACACGGGCAAAAATAAATAGATGTTAAATGTAAAATTACCATGTGGTCTAGATAATGAAAACTAGGGTCTCAAATGGGTTATTGTGCTCACATGCTTGCAACAGCATCATTCAAAAAAGCCAACATGAGAAGAAGCTCATAACTGCTAACAGAAAACGGGTCCATGTATGCCCAACCTTGTGACATTGCAACATGATGTTAACACCTACAAAATTCATGCTTGAGACCTACACAATCAAGTTATGTGCACGTGTGTGTACACACACACACACACACACACACACCCCTCACACCTGGGTTAGCCTGGGTTGCATGCTGCTGCCCATGCCCTGAAAGTTGTACGTACCTCAAAATGGAATGTGTGCGCACCACAGAATTCAGCCTCAAAAAGACTAGGAGAGTCTGCCACATACTGCAATAAAAGTGAAATGTGCTGACATTATGGCAAGGGAAATGCCCCATCTAAAAGGGGCAGATGCTTTATAATTCCCCTTAGATGAAGAAGCCAAATTGGTCACACTCGCAGGGCATAAGTAGTACGTTTATTGCCAGGATCTAGGGCAAGTGGGGAGCTAGTGTTTAATGGGTAAAGTGTTTCTATTTGGATAGATAAAAAAATGCTCCTGACTTGGACAAATACTTTAAAAGGAAACCTAAAAAGAACAGGAGTTCAGACATCGTCTTTAGGTCTTTTCTTTATATATGGACACAAACACTTCTTTTATAATGTATTACTTTGCTACAAGCTGACAATATGGGCAAGGTTGACTGTTGTGAGTAGTTATTGCTACCCTGCCTAAGCTCTAGGAACAGCCATGCTACCAGCCCCCCACTCAGATTTCCTTGAATCCACATATAGAAGACACATGCACAGTTGTTCATTTTCAACTTGCCTTCTTGGCACAATTGCTGGATGCTACTATTTCCTGCCTAGAAAAGTGTGCCCTTAGCAATAATCTTAGCTTTGTACCCCCCGTCTGCCTTAACTTTAGTTGTTCAGTTACAGCCCCTACTGCCAACCTGTAGGAGTGGCTACAGGCCACCCCTCCACCAGAGACCTCACAGGTCTGGTCAACTTTTCTTCATCAGAAGCCTGGAGAAATCTCCTCTCTTCCCTTGTGGCTGTCTCTTTTCCTCCGGGGACTAGAAAGCCCTGCCTATTCCTTCCACCCAGCAATTGGCCCATGGCTTCTTTACTGACAGATCAAGAACCAACTGGGGAACAAGATAGCATCAAAACTGCCCCTACAGTGGACAGACTGAAAAAGTCAGGACAGTGATACAAGCATTCTGGTGGAAGAACTGGGAACCTTTAGGCCATTTAGAAATGCAGAAAGGTAAGCTGAGAGTGGAAGTTATCTGGAGCCACACTTGAGAAATCCAAAATCCCCAACACTTCAGCCCTGCCATCTAGATTTGTCCATTATAATGTACTTAAGAACGGAGGTGACAGGATGAGGGAGGCAGCAATGCCTGTGCGCATTTACTTTCCTAACCGTAAAAGCACCAGGATGATTTATGCATGAGATTCTGGCACAACAGAAACTTTAAACCATTTTAGTTTGTCAGAAGGTTCCAGGAGCAAATACACATTTCTTCCTGTGTATTTGCTGTATGTTGTCTCTCTCCATCTCATGTGTGCTCAAGAAAGAAGCCTACTATCTTGTTCCCGATCATCAAAACAAATTCCTACTGAATAGAGGCAAAGTGGTTCAGTGGAAACAAAATACTCTCCACTTTTCATGCATCAAATATTTATGGAGGATTGGCAGGGGGTACACCCCTGTAACTCAGCACTTGGGGAGTGGACTGGGAAGATAAGAATTTCAAAGTCACTCTCCACTACAAAGCAATTTGAGGCCAGCCTGGGCTGCATGCATCACACCCTATGTCAAAAAACAAAAGCAAACACACACAAGCACATAGACACACAGACAGATACATATATACATACATACATACATACATATGAACATACATACATACATACATACATAGACACATGTACACACATATGGAGAAAGAGAGAGAGAGAGAGAGACAGAGACAGAGACAGAGAGACAGAGAGACAGAGAGACAGAGAGACAGAGAGACAGAGAGACAGAGAGAATGAGAATTACCATAAGCAGGACAGCCATCTAAGGGAAGGCTGAAGAGATGCAGGGACATTTGGGAATTTTAGGATAGAGTAGAAGGTGTTGTAAGAGTTGTGATAGGAAGCGTGGAGAGCCAAGAGAGTCATAGAATGGTTTACAAGGTTCATCATAGAAAGAGGACCAGCAGGGGAGAGATAGGAAAGTCAGAAGATGGCATGTGGGTGTGCAGACGGGTGAGGAGATGGGAAGGTGGATCAGAAGAAGAGAGAAAGAACTGGAAAGCTGCAGAGAGGCTTGGAGGAAGGGGGAGGGGAGAGGGCACATTCACAGTATTTGTTATGGAGTCTGGTCTTCCACAGTTTGATGTGGATGGTTAAACAGCATCTGTGAGGCTGAGTCTGAACCTTGAGGCCCACAGGGAGGTCAGATGGAAAAGTTGCTATAAAGTGAGGAGGGAGATAAAGCATGAGCCGGAATCCACACTGTCAACGGTGCCCTCAAGGATGGGCTGATGTTTTACTGCCTGGATCCTTGTTGCAGATCCAGTACTGGGGATAAGCCAGGTTCCTCTGTCAGGGACTAAAGTTCTCACACATCTGGCCTTGGAGACGCTGAAAAACAACTTCAGAGAACGGAGAGACCATGTGGTCAACCCCAGACCGCCCTATTTCACCGCCTCAACACCCAGCCAGAAGTTCTGAGTAGAGCTCATAGATCCTAAAACCATACAGAGAAGTCCCGCTCGGCACAAATTAGCATTTCACAGGGGACTGGGGGATTGAGGGGTTAAAAGAGAAAGCATCAGCTAAGCTAGGGTGGTAAGGATGGGCAAAGGCCAGCTAGACAGTGGGAACATGTTGGTCTGAGTCCACTCCACCATTGGGCATGGCCTCTTGTGGGGACGGAACTTGGGGAGTTTGTGCTCTGGGGGCCAGACACCGCAGTCTGAAATGTGGAAAAGTCAGAGCTGGTTCGGGGGTCCCCGGATCTGTGATGAGGCCAGGCTGTGGGGTTCTCAGACTCTTGGACATCTAGGCGCTGCTGGAAGTGGAGAAAGAGTTGAAAACAGAGTCATGAGCTGAGGACTGGGAACAGCATCTAGCCCGGAGCCAGGGGGTGGGGTGGGTAGGTAGGAAGGGAAGTTCTGGTTTGTCCCATAGGGGGATTGTCCTTAGCTTTGTGGAAGCAGGCTCAGTGGCAGTTGTGGCTGGGAGCAGAGAGAGGCCTTCTACGGGAGAATTAAACTGTGGATCTCCCCATGGCAGATCCTGATGAAACAGACAGTCCATGGTTCTAAACAGTTTATTGGTTGTTCATGGCAGAAAATGGATGCATAATGTACCATACCCTACCCACTTCTCAGAGTAGGCCTACCGAGTCTCCAGGTTTCAATCTGCTCTATCTTACCAAACTTCCTGGCATGGTTTTACATCCCACAGGGGCATCTTGCCAAGGCACTAAAAGAAACGAGTAATTGGGAAAACTGTGTGTCGTTTAAAGGGAATGAGAATAAACAAGAGAACTGTTTTCCCAGAGAAGAAACTTGTTTAAAAACAAAACAGAAATAGTCTGGGTGTAGCGGCTCACATCTGTAATCCCAGCACCTGGGAGGTGGAAGGAAAAGAATCGAGTATCACCCGTGGATATATAACTCCCTCCCAAACAAAAGAACCAAATGATGGATAAAGAAAATATAACCACAACAAAACTGGAATGCTCTGGTTGAACGTGTCTGAATTGAAACCTTTGAGCTTGTGGTAGGGCTAGTCTACAAACTTGCTCAAAAGCTCACAGCTTCTTCTCTTGCTCTCCCCTCAAGCTTTGGACTTTCCAACCTTTCCCCAATCCTTAGCCCCCTCCTCATGGCCAAGAAATGCCTGGACATGCTCCTGGCCGCATAAGGCTTAGCCTGTTTTGTTTCAGACTCTTAAGAGCCTCTTACGTGCAGGATAAATATGCATGACTCAGAGATGCAGGTCCATTCTTAGAGCATCTTGCAGTGAATTGCCCAAGAGCGTCTGCACAGCCTGAGCCAGGCTTCTCCAATGAGGCCAGGGAATGAAATACCAACTGCAACCTGCATTGGGCTTTGACTCAACACTCAGATGGGGATGCCCTCTAGATTCAATTCAATCCACGTCCTAAAGAAAACCAGATAGTCCAGGAGAAGGGCAGGCTTCCTGGCTGTCCCAGCTCTCTACTTTTTGAAAAATAACAGTTCTTGATGGGAAAAGTCACTCCAACAGGGTTCCTTCTCTGTTTCTGTCCTGACCTTGGAGTCAAGCAATAGAAGAGAGGAAGAGGCTCCTGAAAAATGAGGAGGTAGGTGCTCCCCACAACAGGCATGGACCAGAAGCTAGGCTTTTCTTCGGTATAGCAGAGCAACAGACCCTTGGATCCGCAATATCAGGGATCCCCAAGAATAATCTCAGGTTCCAAAATTCATTGCAAGAATTCCCCAAATTCGGGAAAAGTCCTGTGTTTGTGGCTGTAGTTTCGACCTGTGGAAAGAGACAGGTGGAAATCCTTTTTTTTTTTCTTGGTTTTTCAAGACAGGATTTCTCTGTATAGCCCTGGCTGTCCTGGAACTCACTCTGTAGACCAGGCTGGCCTCGAACTCAGAAACCCGCCTGTCTCTGCCTCCCAAGTGCTGGGATTAAAGGTGTGCACCACCACTGCCCAGCCAAGGTGAAAATCTTAAGGGAAGAAGAGGACAAGCTGGCCATGGAGTGGGCAAGATGCCTGGCACTGGCATGAAGGTGGTCTGACTGGCTGGTGGCTTAACCCAAGTCCTTTTGCTCAAGGGAACCAGGGAACCAGGGAGTTCAATGGTGTCAATTAGGGAGCCAAATTGTCCCATTCCCTGCCCCCATGATTTGCTTCCTTAGAGGAAAATAATATCATGAAGGTTTACAATAAGACTATCTTTAACTCTCCATGATGTGTTTACAGATCTTAACACTGCCCAGTGCTCCAGGGTGAGGTGGGTCACCCTGCTCTGTCTCCAAAGTGACTCAGCAGATGGCTGTTCAGTGTGACACACTCCCTAGATGTCAGGATTCAAAACCCAATCACTCACTCGGGGGACGTTTGCATGTTTGATGGCTATTTCTTTTTGACCCCCTTGACATTTTCAAATGCTTGCTTGGTGCCAGGCTCCTGATCCAGTGCCTCTGCAGACTTCACTGTTTAATCCTCCAGTAATTTCTGCAGAAAGCGCTATTATTATCCCTGTTCAAAAGGGCCGAGTCTCCCTGAAGCCATCTGAGGTCACACGGCTAGAGCAAAGGCAGACAGTCTTTAAAACGTAACCCAGACAACCTGAGCTGGGGAAGCACAGCCGGGCTGAGGTGTGCTGGACATGGGGGAAGCTTTGCTCACCCAAAAGTTCTGGGCATGTCCAGAAGAGCAAGCTCAAGGTGCCTTTGATGGAGAAGTTTTAATGAGGAACAGACATGGTAGAAACAGGTGGTGAATTCTCCGGAGAGAAAACTGTACTCTTGGGAGAAAATGGAGTCCTTTTATGATATTTAAGGGGACATTTCCTGGCTTTGCCTCTGGACCTTACCTCTAGGGCTATTTGAGTGGGATTCTTGTCTGAAAAGGGGACAGGTGGTCAGCTGGAGATCTTGTTAGGTAGTGCTCACTCCCACTCTTCCTCACTGTGGCATTAGGGCATTGGGAGCTAGATTCTAATTGTATGAGGCACCACAAGTTCAGGCTCTAAGCAGTTAGGGTCTGGTTGTTTGAAAGTGGGGAAGTTTGCTTTATAGTTTGGCCTCTTGTCCCAATAGTTAAGCCCACTGAGTCCTGCTAACTTAAAAGAGAAGCTAAGAGAAGTCTGAAGGTCGGGGCCATATCCACAGACCAGTGAATAAAGTTCCTGACAAGCACGAAGCCTGAAGTCCAGATCCTCAGCACTGATGAAAGCCAGGCAAGCGAGCCACCTACTCCTGTGATCCCAGCACTGGTGAGGTGGGGCAAGCTGGCTAGCTAGACTATCCAAATCCACAAGTTCTAGGATTCATGAAAGATCGATCCATGCCTCAGTAAATAGAAGGAAGAATAATTAAGAAAGACCTTTGATCTTTATATGCATGTGCACATGCACACTGATACATGCACATCTGCACCCACACATATGAAAATGCACTTACATGCATGCACATACAACACATACACCTACACATGCAGGGAGGGAGGGAGAGAGGGAGGGAAGGAGGGAGGAAGGGAGGAAGGGAGGAAGGAAGGAAGGAAGGAAGGAAGGAAGGAAGGAAGGAAGGAAGGCCTTTATAAGGTGAGATCCAAAAGGTAACATTTAACTGTCTGAGAAGACAACCGTGAAGTCTTTGGAAGAGGCCATCCTTCTGGTTTTTGTCACAGAGTGCTGTCATCAAATAGGTCCAAAGGGGAGGTGTAAGTAAGACTGAGAGGCTCAGGCCAGACAGATGGCAAATGTGGATATACCTAAGGATGGGGGACATTTGTGTGTGTGCTCACACGTGCACACACACATGCACATGTGTCATACACACTGAGGATCAAACCTAGAACCCTAGAGATGATAAGCATACACTTCACACCTGAGCTATGCCTCCATTCTGAGGAGTGTTTGGAGCATTCTGGCATCTGCTCTGCTCTGCTCTGCTCAGTGTCAAGGAGCTCCACAGCGGCCCCACCCCAGGCCCTATGACTGACTATCTGGTCAGGGTGTAGAATGTGCTTTCTGACAGTGTTTAGCAGCATGGTTGCCTCCAAGGGAAGCCACACTGTGACAGAGATCCACAGGCAACTTGACATTGATTCCTTTCTGCAAGGTCATTCTGCAATTTCTCCTCCAAGAAAAACCTGCTCCATTGCTAGGAATCATGGGAACACTTTGGAGGAACTCTCCACAAAACCTTCAGGGGAAAGAACAACCAACATATCATAAGACAGAATTTAAAGAGAAAAGAAAAAAAAAGGAGTTGACATAGGAGCAGGAGACAGCAGCATGGAGTGGACATGTGGCAGAGTGCTGCTGAGGTTCTATAGCAGTGGGAAGTGAGGCAAAGGGCATACAGGGAGGGAGGCTGGCTTCTGAGAGTGTGTGCCTCATCCCGACGCAATGGCTAGCAGGACAGAATGAAGAGACAAGGTCTGTGTAGAACAGGATACAGCAGTCATGTGTGTGATCCCTGCATTGGGGAGCCATGCCTTGACATCACAGTGTGGAACAGAATACAGTGGTCATGTGTGTGATCCCTGTGTGGGGGAGCCATTTGGGCTCAATGGTGAAACTCGACTGCAGTAAATAAATGACCAAGTGCATCGGGGGTTGCAAGACGCCTTGTGTCATTACCTTACCAGGATGACTTTCAGGCGCAGGCCTGCTGCTGCAGTTAGGATCAGGACTTCAGGTTTACCATAAGGGGCACCCTAGGAGAAGGCCTGGGGGGGGGGCTTCAAAGCGTCTCCCCATAGAACTACCATGCATCATTCTCCAGACACACTGGTGTGTTCAGTGACACTGGGGGTGACAATTAAGGGGCCCACAGGTTTTGCTGGGGTCTCACTAGTTAGCACAAATGATCAAGTCATTGGCAACATGAAAATCCAGTCTCCTGACAGTGTGCCTCCAAAGGGTGGGCGGAGGCTGTTAGCGTGTGCCTCCAAGTCCATCCTGTAACCACACCCCATTCTCCAAATATGATGGCTTCCTATTCTGAGTCACCTTCTTAGTGTGAGGGGTCACCTAAACCAAGAAAATCACTTATGTCACCCAGAAAAACCTAACACTTAGAAGACTGTTCTAGGAAACTGAGGGGAAAACCAGTTCTGTCTGGTATAACACAATGCACAAAAGTTTTCTAACACTGTGTTGAGAACATTATATACATCTCATTTAATCTTCAAGACAATCAATCATATGGGGTACGCCTATGGCAATCTCAAGACAAAACCAAGGCACAGAAAGAATGTCTTGTGACTTCACACAGGTTGTAAATGACTTCAGGGATTCAAATTCATACTTGTCACCTGGGTTTCCATGTCCCTCTAGAACCTACTATCAAAGGGAGAAACCAGGACGTTGGTCCTGTTTACTATAGAAGAACACTATAGGTAGAACTTAAAGATCTGGTGCTACATAGTATCCTGGAGAGAAGTCCAGGTTCTGTCCTGGGAGGATTTCCATCTTGGGCTAGTGGTATAGCTGTGGCAGAGTGCTTCTGCAGCAATGTGGAGAAAAACCAATGACAAACATGTCAGTACTCAGAGTCAGAAGATCTGCCTTAGATCTGACTCGTCCATTAGTAGTTGAATGGTGTTAGGAAGGAGAGGGGAGGGGAGGGGGAAGGGGAGGGGAGGGGGATAACAGAAAACCAATACACGAATTTCTCATGGATATCACAGAGAGTTTATAGGAGAGGTTACCAAACCTTCACAGGTTTCATCTGAGGAATAAAGGAGATAATTTATTTGCAGAGAGAAACAAACCCATTTAAACCCATTTTCCCCTCTTTCCTCCCAGCCTGCTTTGGTCTTGGGTACTTGGGACTCACCTCTTCTCCACTACTTCCTCTTGTCTCATGTGATACCCTCAAGTCTCTGATGGCTTTGCGTTATGTTTTTTGTTCTTTTGGTTCAGTTGCTTTTATACTGTTTACATGGACCATTACTTTAGCTTCAGGAAACACTAGCTTTACAATGGATTTATTAAGTACCTAACTGTGTGTGCCACAGCACTTGAAACCTAGCCAAGGGAGCCAGGCCCTCACCGGGCCAGGCAGAGTGGGAAAAGCCAGATCAGGCATGGCCTGTAAAGAACTGAGCTCTGGACCCAATTCTGCCTTCAACTGCCTTGCAACATCTACATCCCAGAGTCTCAGATAAGCAAGCTGTGAAATCTCCCAGTTCTGCACAGTCACATTGCAAACCCATAAACTGCTCGTGGGGTTTATGAGAAATGGTGTGGGGAAGGTTTTGGTGCCAGCAATATGGACAGAGGGAATAATGCACATGGAAGAAACAGGGAGTTCCACGTACAAGACCTAGCAATGTCACCGGAGCCTTAGTCGGAGCAGCTGCAACTGTCACTGTTGGGGCCATCTTAAACGCAGCTTGTTCACTTCGATGGCTTTGCTTCCTTTTCCATTAAGTGTAAGTAGTGCCTGCCTTAGCAGGTCACCACAGGATGACAGGAGATTAACCTGTGTGCTCAGACTGACGCCTTGGTACTCGCCTGAGCTTTGGCTGCAGGCCTTCCCACATTCAGAAAGAAAGAGACAGTAACATCATGATTTCTGGAGATTTCTGATCTCTTCCATCAGCACCACTGAGACTAACTGGAGGTTTTGTTTGTTTGTTTGTTTTGTTTTGTTTTGTTTTGTTTTACAAGGATCCAGGGCTGCAGGAAAAAAGAAAGTTTTTCAAAGCAAATGCCCTCGGGCTGGAAAAAAAAGAGAGTCCAGTCTCAGTTCTCTTCTTAACAGCAGCAGCCAAGGAGGGAGGAGGGAGGGGAGGGAGGAGACCAAGAAAGAGAACAGGGGCCCTAGGGCAAGATCAGGAGGTGGGCCATGGGGGATGGAAAGACAGGAAACAAAGGCCGAAAGAGTTTCTTGCCTTTCTGACCACATTCCACTTCTGCTTCCCAGGACATGCTCAGCAGTGATTTGTTTGAACAAAATGCTGCACACAAGTCAAGTCCACCCAGTAAGATCAGGAAAAAGCACACATCTGGGGGAACCTAGGCAAGGTCAAGGGCCTCCTGAGTCTCATATTCTGCATGCTGAGCACTGAAGATAGGGGACACAGCCTAGAAACAGAAATAATAAGGAATTAACTGTTCATACTTAGTCTGCAGTGGTGGAGGAAAACATTTCTCCCTGGCCCAGAATGCTCCAGGTACATAGCTTAAATTTGGGATTACTGGTAATATTTGGAGGTGGCAAAACTTTAAGGGGACATCTTTGAATTCTCAGCTAGACTTCCTCCTTTCCCTGTTTTTTTCTCACACCCCAGCCTCTTAGGTAAGCATCCTCCCCAACAGCATGTGCTGCCCTACACAGGGCCAACAGTGTGGCCTGAAGTCTCTGTAACTGCGTGGACCAGAATAAATCCTTTCTCCTTGTAAGTTGACTCTCTCAGGTGTTTTGTTATAGTAATGATAGTTTGACTAACCGCACTGGGCCAACCCAGGCTTCACAGAGCTCTCCAGTGCAGTATCACCTCAGCTTCAGTTTTCAGAGCTCCTTAGGCCTGACATCAATTTTAGTATTTTTTGTTGCTTTGTACTCCCTGTTCACTTTTCATGAGTATTGTGAGGCACAAATCGACCAAGCATTAACAGAGACATGCATTTCCATGTCAGTCAAACATTTTGCAAATCCAATCTTAAAATATGGCCCTTTAAGGCTTGCTTTGGTAACATCAACGTGCAGGGAAGGTTGAGACAAATCAAATGCAATGTGCCAGATGCTAAGGAGCTGTTTGATGTAGACACAAACTCAACGGGTGCCTTATGAATGCTCAACCAAAGACCTGCTGGTGATGGTAGCTCCTAGACGGCAGCTCGACCTGGTCACAGGAGCCATCCCAATGCAACCTGTGAGTACCAGCCATCATTATAGCATCAATGTTAATAGTTGATAGTTAATAGTTTCTTAAATCATATCAGCAGTACCCGATTATCCAAAAGCCACACTTCTAACATTAAGAAGCTACAGTCAACACTAGCCTGTGCAAGTTGATTTGAGGTTCATAGATGACAAGGGTCTCCTGTCTGGGAATGGTGCTTGGCAGTCTTAACTGTTCAGTAGAATTTATTAAGAGCAACATGGATTCATCATGGATGGAATGGACCACTTGTAACACTTAAGCACAACAGTACCCACAACACTTAAAACAGCACTTAGCCTGTCCACTAGCAGTTAGACGCTGGCCTTCACCCTGTCCTCATGCTAACCTGGAGCACCACTTTACACAACTGAGTTCTTTCCCTTACCCCCCCCCCCTTGCTCTCCTCCTTCAGCTTTAGGATGTACATACTGACACGCTGACTCTCTGGCTGAAGGGTGTGCACACGTGCTAACAACCATCCCTCTGAAGGGACATACTCTCTGACATGCTCATCACAGAACACTCAGTAACTTTGCTTGCCTGAAAAGTTCTGCTCCCACCACACAGGAGGTCTTCTGCCCCAACAGAACAGAACTCTGCAGCTGCAATTGTTCCGGTTCTTCATCTCTAGGTTCACTGGTCCAGATCTGTACACTTAGCCCTTGCAGGGAGTGACTTTCCTTAGAGCCACAGAACTCTCTGAAGTAAGACTGAGTGGCAGGAAGGAGTGGGTTATAAGCCTCTGGGCAGTGGATTTCCTGATGCCCAAAAGATGTCCTCTCATTCATCAGGGACGCTGCCTTGGGCTTGCTTCCCCCTCTCACCCCGAAGACCAGAATCCAGAGAAGTACCACTCCCCACTTTTGAGCTATATCAGTTCAGGTCACCATTATCCGATCAGGACCCTGCCATGGACTCTATCCCAGAAGCAACTGGTAGAGCCACAGGGTCCCTGGGACGAGAGTAACCAGCATGGGGGTTTAGTAAATTGTCAGTGTCTGACCAGGTGTCTTAGACACTGACTGAGCTAAAGAGAATTCTGATAAAGTAACCGCTCCAGGAAAACATTTTAAATATCAGACTGACAGAGGAGTCAGCAGGCAAAGCTGCTGTGACAAGAGAACATGGCCGACCATCACAACGGACTTTATGGGAGCAGATGTGAGAGAAGGGTCTAAGATTTCTGTCCTGTGACTAACAAAGAGGAAAGAGGAGGGGGAGGAAGAGGAGGGGAAGAGGAAGAGGAAGGGGAGGAAAGGAAGGAAGAGAAGGGGAGGAAAGAGAGGAAAAGGAGGAGTCAGGGGGGGAGGAAGGGGACAAAGAAGAGGAAAAGGAGGAGGAGATGGAGGAAAAGGAGGAGGAAGGGGAGGGAGAGGAAGAGGAAGAAGAAGAGGAAAAGGAAGAGGAGAAAGGACAGGAAGAGGAGGAGGAAGGGAAGAAAGGAGAAGAGGACAAGGAAGAAGAGGAGGAGGAGGAGGAGGAGGAGGAGGAGGAGGAGGAGGAGGAGGAGGGGGAAGAGGAGCTATGCTTTCCTGAGGTAAAATTTGGTTCTTTATCTCTGGCCTTTAGCATCAAATAGGAAGAGGAGCCTAGCTCTGGGGCAGCTACCAGTGAGCAGCTGGTGCTCCTGACCCATTCTGCTGTGAGTTCAACCCATTCAACTGTGGAGTTGTGACCTCGCAGCTTCTGGGATGAAGCCTACTTGAAAGTAGGAAGAATTTAAAAGTGGCAGGCATTCAGGGAGCACTGTATCCTCTGAACCTTGTATGTCTTGGTTTTCTCACATATAAAAGTGATTGTAGAGGCTCCTACAAAGACCCTGGGGTTGGTTCCAACGTTGTTCCAAGTAGGCGCTCAGTGCTCACTGAATATATCACTTACCATCAATAATGGATTCTTCAGGAGACAGAGCTGGAAACAGTACACAGGATGGCCAATCAGTCCTGTGCAAGGTAAGTTTTGTGAGGGAGTTCTGATCTTTTGTGAGCTAAGAGACACTGAGTAGAGGGGACACCTTGGAAGAAACAACAACAACAACAAAACAAACAAACAAACAAACAAACAAAGGTAAGGCTCTACAGAAGCAGACTTCTCATCACGATGCCTAAATTCTCTTCCCCAGTCTGCTCTTAAATTGCCTTCTGGCATCGAACAAGTCTTTCTAAGCTGGAGATGGATGGTTCATTTGAAAGTGGAAGGTGTTAAGCCAGGCTGTACCTCAGGCTTATATATTCCAGGACAGTAAATGAGGCAGGTGAGGGCTCGGGTACTTCTGCAAGAAGGACAATGCGTAAAGTGAGTCAGAAGCAGTTTTAGGAAATGAAACAAATTGTCCTCCTCTGTGTAGGAGTGCATCGAGACTTTACCAGGATAAAACAACCATCACTGTCACTGTGGCTGCTGCTCACTGCTCTCGGGTCAGGCCCTAGGACACAACATACAAATGGTTCCATCCAGCCCTTTCCACAAGGCTTAGCATTTGATATGACTCATTAAGAGGAGATGGAGGTTTATATTCCCTAAGGAGGACAGAGGGAGAGTAGCTTATGTGGCTTGTTACTTCCTGGCACTCCCCTTTCTGTTATGGTTTTGTTTTACGTGTGTGAATGTACTAGAACCAATTTAAACTTATCCCTGTCCAGCTTACAAATGAATGAAAGACTCATACTATGGTTATTTTATTTGGCCTTGACAATTACTGGGGGAGGTAACCCTTACTCTACTTTTCTAACTGCTGGCCTGGCTACCTCCCCAGCGGTGTATCCCAGATACTTGCTGGTTTTCCTAGCCATGTGCTCATGGTCCATTTCCCCTTGTGGCAGCTTTCTCCTCTCTCTCTTTCCTTCTTCCTACTTTCCTCCCTCTGCAATTCCCAAACAGGTAACTCAAAATCCCCCTACCTCTAATCCCCACTCCAGTAATTGGCCATAGCCATTTTTATTTAACCAATATTTTAAAATTAAGGAACTAGATTTGCACAACAAAAGCTGGTAAACTTGAGAATTCACTCATAGGCAACCAGACCTTCAGGTACAGAATTTAGCATTACAGTACTAACAGACCAAGCTTCAACATGTGAGTGTTTGCATGTATGTCTATGCACCATATATACCTGGTGCTCATAGAGATCAGAAGGGGGTGCCATATCCCCTGGAACTGGAGTTACAGATGGTTGGAACCATGGGTGCTTGGAAGTGAACCCAGGTCCTGTTGTCACCAGGGCTCTAACTGTTGAGCAATTTCTACAGCCCCTATGTCAGGTGTTTTATAGACTTTTTTTCTAATACAATAAGTATGTAAGGTAGCACAGGCCTGAGTTCATTTTCTGCTGTTATGTAACCTAGTGTCCCAGAGTCAGAGGCTCCAGGTGATGCCCAGATGCTGTCTCCAAGGCTTGCTGGTCCTCTGCTCAGGGCCTGCAAGATGCAGGCAAGGGGACAGCTAGACTGTGATCTCATCTTCCTGCTCAAGTCATCTTGTTATCTGTGGACTGTCGGCCTTGGGAATTGCCTCCTCCTGATATGATAGCTCACATCTCTATGAGTTCTTTGTGAACTCATTGTCAGTTGACTCAATTCCTTAATTTCATCCATGCATCCTTCACTTTTGCCAATGCATGCAAGCTCACCCTAGGCATTAATCACACACAGTCACAGATACCACTCTTTCGGGAGGAGCTTGTAGGGGTGAAAGCTTGATGAAAATTCTGTCTGCCACCAACTCTGTTTTAGAAGGCACAGGTGCATGCCTAAAGTCCCTGGCCAACACAGAGTGACATCGGACTTCCAAACAAGTAAGAGAGACCTCCATCCAAGCCCCTTCTTCTATACTAAAGCCTCATCCTAAAAGAGCACCTCACAATCCTGGAACAAGTCCTTCAGTGTAGTCTTCCGCAGCACACACAGTTCAAAGACTTCTTGATGACACAGGAAATCCACGCACTCAAGTCCAACTCACGATTTTCCTCAAAGGTCCTCAGAGTCAGCACTACAACACAAAGGACCAGGCAGCCTTCCTCTCTCTCTTCCTCCCCTTCTTTCTAGGCTTTACCCAGGTATAGTTCTACCACTTGGAGGGCTTCTCACTTTAGCTTGTGGTCACGCCTCTGCCTGTCTGTGAGCCTCTCACAAGATGAAGCACTCAAGAAATGAGCCAGGCATGGCGTTGTAAGCCTGTAATCCCAGTACTAGGGAGGATGAGGCAAGAGGATTTTGAGTCCAAAGCCCGCCTGAGCTGCGTGGTGAGAATCCATTTCAAGGAAAAATAAACCGTGAGCTCTCCTCCTTACTTGGTAATAATCGATGCTCAGACTCTTATTTTCCTGCTCAAAGTGCCATGTACTAGGGCAGTATTTGAGTTAACTGTTCCTTGTGTGCAGAGCCCTGTGAGTTAATACATTAGCCTTGTGGCCATCTTGGCTGAGGCTGGGAAATATATCATATTGCTTCAAGACGGCTGGGACCCATCTCTCTCTCCCTGGCACGGGTAGAAGATGCAGTCCATTCTCTGCTCTGGAGAACAGGGTACAAGGAGCTTTTTGGCACTTGTACTCTCTGCTGAGCCCCTCAACACTCTGCCACCCTTCATAAGGTAGGGCTGGAGGCCCAGAGGGATTAAAAAGCCCGGCTGAGGTCATGTGGCTGTTTGTACTGCAGCCTGGATTAAGCCAGGACCACATGATGGCAAAGCCATATGCTTTCTAGTTTGAACTACTGAATTGCTTCCCCCTCCCCACAAAGTGTAATCCTAGAAAACACGCTTTATAGGGATATTCGGAAGTTCTAATGGAGCTTCTTAGCAGAGGGGCATGTCTCAAGTATGACAACTTAACATTTGTGTATTATAGAAGGTTTGGTATTTCTGTAGACTTCATGTATTTCCAGAGACATGTCAGTCCTTTGGAAAGCAACTGAAAGCAGAAAGGTGGGAAAGAGACAGGAGGGGGGGGGGTGAGTGTCTCTTTTGGGTGGGAAAAGCACCTTACAATGAACAAACAGAGCTGGCCCCAGAACACCCTGTGAGCCACAGAAATGGTGGAGCATCACATTGTCAGTGGTTTAGCATGCTTTTGGCGCCATCTAGTGGTTTAGGGAGGGAATGTGCCTTTCTGGGAAAACCCATTTTCTTCCAACTCATTAGAGCGTGCTTGCCTCCAGGTGAGTAACATTAAAGCACAGGTTACCCATGATCCTTCTCTCTGTGTACACTGATGCATTTCGTCTTTCTTCATGAATTCAGTGTTTTTTTGTGGTATTTATGTCAAAGGCTTCCTATGTTTAAAGAGAAATTCTTTAAAGAGACATTACTGAGGATTGGCACCAGTTACCTCAGTCCAGAAGATTTATTAGAGTTTTAGGAGATCATGCCTCAGAAGAGCAATGTGTAATTTATCTGAGTCCCCTACACTAGCACGGAAACTCCTCAAACTTTGAGAATACCCCACACTGGCTTTAGGCAGAGGTCAGATGCCTCAGGGCACCATGAAGCTGGCAAATTCACGGCTTCCACGTGTTTCCCAGCAGCCTCAGGCTGGGCTTCTATGAGAACTGTTACACATTCTTCATGGTGATCCTATAAGGTTGATGTGGTTGTTCCCATCTGAGAGCTGTAACCAACCCAGTGAGTTTGTAACAGAAGGTGACTGGTGAATCGTGGTGAGTGAGCCGCTGAAATCAGCAGCCAGGAGGTCAAAAGCAGGGGAGAGACTAATCCCCCAAGGGAGGCGTGGGGACAGCACACATACTCATGTAGGGGCCGGCCCACTCCTAAGTATGCTCACTAAGGAGTACACTCCTGAGCTTGTTTGCGTTAAGATCATAAAGCATATGTATAAAATACTAAAGTAAGAGAGCATACCTCTGGGGCATACTAGTTTGCCCCATGGAACTTTAGATGAAAATAAATGAAAGGCCACTTTGAAGGAGCATTAGTAAGAGAGGTGTCACCAAAGGTGCCTGCTTCATTCAGGGACAAAGACTATCCCACAGGTTCACTCCCAGTCAGCCAGGCTCGTTTACCAAAGTTCCCCTGATTTCCTCCAAAAGCGGCATCTCTACTCTGAGCATTTGTAGAATGCTTTGTTCTTTGGGCTATATTATCTTTCTCTAAGGAAGACACTCAAACCGTATAAGGGTTTTTTTTTCCCCTTTTGTGCCATCTTTATTTGTACAGATTCTCATGTAGATTTATCTATTCAAGTTGCAGAACTACAGGGGCTTCGGTCCCCAGCGTGGATATTTCTGTGAGGAATACGGTGTTGATATTCCTCAAGAACTGGGGTTCCCCAGGGTCCAAGAGAAACTCAGATGTTAAATATTTGCCTGCAAATGTGTTTTCCCTTGGAAGAAGGCAGTCAACAGAATACAGGCAACGGATAAGGGCGGTGTGGGGATTGCACAAGAGCTCCCTCTTGAGGCCAGCCTAGAAGTATGCACTAGGACAGCTGGTTTAGTGTTCTTGGTGAACCGATTACTAAGCAGGTCATAAAGTGAGTCGGCTTGTTCTCAGGGGAGGCATCAAGGTGAACAGTGATTGGATTACTGATCCCCGCTTCCCCAAGCCCGTAGGATTCCAGTGCTGACAGAAATGGCAGGCTGTTCCAGTCTTACACTCTCCCCATGTATATCATGAAGTATCTGACTCTTTGGCAGGGACTGAACATGTCTGATCTTGGCAGGAACGGGGCCCAGGGGAGGCAGGGTAGTGTGAGCATGGGTGGAAAGAGGGTTTGGAGTCTGAGGAAAGGCCTGTTTGAAAGGTTTGAGTGGAAAGTGGGGTATCCCCAAGGAGAGTCTGATGATAATAGGTCTGGTAGATAAAAGGGAAAGAAAGAAATATAAGACACGCACAAGAGTTCCCGAGATTGAACAACCATATGGGACGAACACGGGCCAGATAAGACAGATGGCTCCTGGCCGGTGCATGGGGGTGATGGGCACAGGGTTTCAGATTCTGGCTAGCAAGGGCTCTGGAGCAGCTGAAGACATTGACAGCTCCGCTTATAGTGCGCAGGTCAGTGTTCTGAATTTAGGAAGGAGAGGAAAGAAACCTGAGTCTTCCGTGAAAGGACGTAGGAGCCAGACAAAAGCACACTGGAACATCAGGGAGGAGCAGCCTCTCATTTCAGATTGGGGTGTCTGTCTGGGCAGGTCTGGGTACACAACAGTTGTTACTCCTGACCCTACTGCAGGGAAAGACAGTGCTGGCAGCAACCTCCTGCCCAGCTGGCCAAGGAGTCACCCAAATGTCCAGGGAGGAAGACCAGCTGGTTGGCTGTACTAGGGCCAGAGTGATGAACCCCACAGCCTGACCTTGTCACCGCCATACCCTCTCATCAGGTTGTAGCTTCTCTTCTCTACTTGCGGAGAAAAAACCTCAAATCCCTGATAGCTGAGAAGGTGTAGATGAGCCATCTGCCTCCGGGCTGCATAGATCCACACTTCTGATCTCACCACCCGCCCTATCAATTTGATGAGGAGGTCCGAAATGTGCATCTTTCTCCGGAAATCCAGTGCCTGTATCTTGGGGGTGCGCTGATGGGGTGGGGAGCAGATATGAACGTTTTCAGAAACAATTCAACTTCTACAGGGAATCTTCCAGGGGCCATGGATGTCCTAGCCAACAATTGTTCCCATCAAATCTTAAGTGTGTGCTGGTGTCTGTTTCTAATTTTGCTTGGGGCACTAATCTTACATCACAGTATGTGAGTTTTTTATGTATGTGGGTTACTTTGAGCTATCTTCTCATATGTGTTTGGCCACCACTTATTGGGAAAAAGTATTTTTAGTATCTGTTATTCTATCTTTGTAGATCTGTCCTATTTAGGGGAACACTTTTTCTTTTTGAGAGAGAGAGAGAGAGAGAGAGAGAGAGAGAGAGAGAGAGAGAGAG
>NW_021604590.1:6676495-6736089 GCF_004785775.1 Grammomys surdaster
GAGAGAGAGAGAGAGAGAGAGAGAGAGAGAGAGAGAGAGAGAGAGAGAACATACATTTTGGGACTCTTTAGAAGCATGCCAGATATGATTTTAAACTTCTGCAAGCAACCTTTTCCTGTTCAGTGTGGAGGTCAGAAAGGAGAGCGGAAACCCACAGTGCTCAATGGGACCCTTTGCTGCCTGTTCGGGACTAGAGCTGTGGTGAGCATCCTTAGACATCAGGTGCATCAGTACAACTCCTTAATAAGAATGTACTCCAACGAAATCATTAGTCTCAGTGCCCTTTCAGCAGCTCACAGAGACATTGTTTAAAAAGCCCATGTGGAGGGCATGGGGAAATAGCCTAATTGGGAAAGGGATTGCCACACAAGCATGAAGACCTGAGTTCAATCAGTCGCACCCACTTAAAAAGAAAGCTGAGCATGTCTGTACACAGCTGTAGTCCCAGTGCTGACAGTGGAGACAGGAGGATCCTGGGGCCCGCTGGCTTGCCAGTAGAGCTGAATTGGTGCCGCTCAGGCTCAATGGGAGACCTTGTCTAATAAGTAAGGTGGTGTGTGGCCAAGGAAGATAAGCATCTGCCCCTGGTCTCTGCATGAAGGATGCATTAGCTCCTTTTCTGTTGCCGTAGTAAAATCCGGTAACCAAGGCAACTTACAGAAGAGTTTCTTTTAGCTTACTGTTCCAGAGGGTGTGAGCCCATTATGGCAAGGGAAGCATGGCAGTGGGTGGCGGACATGGTGGCGGACATGCCTGAGAGACCTCTTGCATCTAGAACCAAAAACAGGAAGCAGAGAAAGCAGACTGGGGGAGCTGTGTGGTTTTGAAACCAAAAAGCTTCCATCACGCACTATACTTCCTCAGGCAGGGCCACACCTCCTACACAGACTCAACCACCACCAACTGGGATTCAAGTGTTCAGATATCTGAGTCCATGGAGAAAGTTCTCATTCAAACCACTATACGTTTCACATGTCTACACATGAAACATGTATATAACACACACACAAACACACACACACAAAATGCCAACTGAAGATTATTTCCCTAGGAGAATGCCCCACTGCTTGCTTTTGTTGTTGTTGTTATTATTATATTTGTGTGTGTGTATGTGTCTGTGTGTGTGTGTGTGTGTAAATGCTTATCTATGACACATGTGCATGCCTGGTGCTCCCAGAGGCCAGAAGAGGTCATTGGATCCCTTGGAAGCAGAATGACAAAAGTTTGTGAGCCACCATGGTAGGTGCTGGGAATTGAACCTGGGTCTTCTGGAAGACCAGCTAGTGCTCTTAAGCACTGACCCCTCTTCTCCAGCCCCTGATATTTACTATTTTAGTTTATCCTAGGCATGGTGTAGCTACATCATCATATATACTTCTGTCAAATAGAAGATTATCACAAAGGTTAAGATGCTGTTACCCTAAATAATATATAGATTTTCACACAACCTCACCACCTAATTTGAGCACCTTTAACTTTTCTTCATGGGCACACAGTTCCTCCCAGTGCTTTTTGGAGTTTTATTTTTCTTCTTTTACCATTTTAACAATCCATTCATTAGTAAATAAACATTTGACATGTGCTAATTTTAAGATTCTGTGAGAGTCATGCTTTTCATCTTTTTAGAGTTTAGCATGCACAGAATAAACGTATAAAAGTAGAACTTGCCTCTGCAGTGTTGTTGAAGCTAAATTTGATGGTGTCCTGAGGAGCCTCTGTCATATTTGGAAACTAAGGAAATATCAACTCCCTGGGCCCATCAGATATCTTACAGGGACACAGCTTCTGAGAAATTTGGGGGCTGAGTATATTTTGCATTTGGGAGAACTATAAATAATTTGTGGTTATTGGAAAATTGAGGTAGTTTTTAAAAAAAAAAACCTATGCACAATATTGATTATTCTAAGTTTTGTGGGATCATGTTCCTGCCTGTGTGGGTTAAGTTTAGTGACCCATTCCTAACATACAGCATTATAAATAACTCAGCATGACGTTTGAAGGTAGGTTTGAAAAGATAATGTGGCTTGCATTTTGTTCTTGGATCAGTCATTCTGAGGAAAATCTACAATGTTAAAGAGATGAGAGGTCCTATGGAGGGACCCTTGCAGCCAAACCAAGGCACCCTGCCAATAGGCATTAAGGTATCCAGGCATTTTGCCACAATTTATACTATTTTGGTAACATATCTTCCAGCGTGTGTCAGGACTTCAGATTCCCAGCTCATGTCTTGAGTGAGACTCTGAGCCACAACTGCCAATTTAAGTGTTTTCAAACTCTTCAGATATTGCAATATATACTTACTGCTTTAAATAGCTACGTTTGAGACATTTGTAACAAGGCAATAGATTGCTAATATACCTGGCTAGCAGGCACAAGCATTTTAAGGATTTTCAATAATATCGCAGAAATTACCTTCTCAAAATGTTACATCAATTTACCCTCCCACAAGTAATTTCCTAAGATCGTTCCCTTACCCAAACTCCACTCATTTGATTCTATTAGCTTCCTTTCTTCTAGATTGTGATAAAAGATGACATGTAATATTTTTTATTACTTTCATTTATATAATTTTAAATGAGGTCGAGCTTTTCTTTCATTCATTTACTGCCTTTTTTGGTGACTTTCTCTAGAGTTAACTTCTGTGTTCATTGATGTCTAAGGCTATTAGTCACTTGAACTGTTTGTTACAATGTTGCAAGTATTTCTCTCTTTTGTCTCTAAGTACAAAAGCATCCTCTTCCCAAGTAGATCCTGCCCATAGCTCTCTCAAGGAAGGTCTGTGTTAGCCATCTTGGAGACAGCTTCCAACTGTGTCTTCCACAGGGAGCTGCCCTGCTCGCATACATGTTTTCTTGGTGTGATCTATACCTACTAAATGCCTGTAGTGGACAGTAAAGGCACAGCCTTTGCCAAACAACAAGGGACCATTTTGGCAAGCTGTTTGATTCCAGAACCCTCTACATTGGTCCGTGCTGTAGTTCAACTTTTCCCTAAGAATTCTGGTTTCTTCACCTCCTTTCCATTGGTATCGATCACTAATAAATACCTTATCTGAAAACTCATACTCTATTTCTGAAATATATCAGACCTGCTCTGTGACATCTCAGAAGTTCAATAGCTTAACTAGTAACTGACATATCGCATCCATTCCTTTAAACATTGTCCTTAAAAAAAAAGAGATGTGTATGTGTTCCATATGTACACAGTTGCCCATAAAAGTCAAAAGAGGATGTTCAAATCCTTGTAACTATAATTACAGGCAGTTTTGACATCCAGTATGGGTGTTGAGACGGAAACCAACTTCTACCATATGAGAAAGAAATGCTCTTAGCCTCTGAGCCATCGCTCCAGCCTCCATACACCGTTCCTGAAGGTAGTAAAACGTGTGTAGGAATAAAATATGCAACAAGTGGGCACTGGAGAGTTGACTCAATGGTTAAGAGTGCTTGCTGCTCTTGTAGGGGACCTATTCCAATTGCCAGCACCCACATGGTGGCTTCCAACAGTCTGTAACTCCAGTTCTAAGGGCAATCCAATGCCCTCTTTCAACTTCTGCAGGTACCAGGCACACCTAGGCAGGCAAACCCTCATATGCATAAAAATGATAAATCTAAAACACATTTAAAAAACACACAAAGTGGAATACCATAAAAAACCAGGCTTTCCCTAACCTCTGTTATGCAAATCCACAGTCTATAATATGTTTCTGTAAACATAAGCCACCGCTGCATCTTGGGATATATGTCTACACCATTTATCTTGTTTTACTTACCCCCACCTCCAGCACCTGAAATGGGGCCAGACACAAGATAGGTATTCAATAAATATTGGCTGAATAGATAGATGATTAAGTGACAATAGCCAATGACAGACAAATCCTCTCTAGATCAAGACCCTACCTTGTCTCCCTTTAGGAAAATAAGGCATAGCATCAACCTACCACATGCAAAAGTGATCAAGTCATGTTGAATATGCACAGATGCAGGCAGGGCATTCTGGAAGTCATCTTTTTTCTCTGCTCTCTTTCCCCTCCAGGCTTGTTCCTCTGATGTGGGCTGCAGGGCTGCATGACTCAAGGCAGCTGACAAGAAGGTTGTGCAGCTGGTGTGTGTGTGTGTGTGTGTGTGTATTATATATACATACACACATGTATGTATGTGTTCCTGCCACAGTATGCATGTGGAGGTCAGAGGACAATTTGCATAAGTGAGTTCTCTCCTTACACCTTGTAGATCCCAGAGATTGAACTTGGCAGCAAGCACCTCTACCTGCTGAGCCAGCTCACCGGCCCTTCTAGCTATACATATTTTAATTGACATAGTAGTTGTGCGTAATTATGTAAAACAGCACAGAATTTTAATACATGTGCACACATAATGATTTGATAGGAGTAGGGTTTTTTTTTTTTTTTTAAATCAGACTATTTAAGGACAAGCCGATAATCCTGAGAGGAAGTAAATAAAGGTGATTCTGGAGACCTAGGATAGAGCTAGAGCTTAAGTCATCGATCCCTGTCATCGTAGCAGTCATCAACCATATGATTGCTTTGTGACAGGATGGCCAAGTAGCAAAGGTCGATTTAGGGTCCAGGGCAATAGGGAACAATCATTTATTTATTTATTTATTTATTTATTTATTTATTTAATGTATGAGTGGTCTATCTGCATGCATACCTGTATGCCAGGAGAGGACATCAGATCACATTATAGATGGCTATGAGCCAACATGTGGTTGCTGGGAATTGAACTCAGGACCTCTGGAAGAGCAGCCAGTGCTCTTAACCACTGAGCTGTCCTTCAAGTCCCAGGAACACCCATTATATCCAGTGTTCTCGTGGAAATAACTGACTTCAAAATAAGCCTTAAGGGCATAGACCATAAACGCAGTTTGTGTTCATCTTTAAGCTCACCTACAGGGCTGTTCGTCACTCCCAGCCAAACCCCAGTTCCCTTAAAGCTGTCAATAGCTTTTGACCTAAAAGGATATATATATTTTTTTGTACTTAGTAAGCAAGCAAGCAGTCCGGTTTCCCCTCACGTCTAAATGCACCTTTTCCAGTTTGAGTTCTTTTTGGGAATGAGGGAAGCCATTTTTACATCTTTCCTCAGAAGGTACTCATGGAAGAGACTATGACTTCTAGAGACACCTAATACCAACATCAGTTCTGCGGGCTGCTGAAAATGGCGCTCAGGATTCCACAAGCTCTGGGCAGCATTTCTGCTTCTATAGTTCTATCTGTTCCTTTGTCAGGAAGCTGCCTTTAGGTCGACCCATTGGGAGCAACTTTTCCTGGACCTCGCTGAGGGGAAAGGAAGGGTGAACTGGAGACCCGAGGACAGCAATTTATAGCACCCACTTGAGGTTAACTTGTACCTAACATCTTAGGATTCTTTAACTTCAAAAACTTATCAGATAGCACAGGACAGCTACTTAAGTTTTGGGTTTTTAACTCTTCATTTCGGGGGGGGGGGAAACGAGGACTGTGGGGGTGGGAGGACGACAACAGAATGAGCAGCCATCTTCTAGTGCCCTTTTCTCTAGAGGGAGGAACTTTCATGGACTTTGTCATCTTAAGAACTGTTATCTCCAAGGAAGGCAAGTGGAGGGAGGAACCTGCTAAAGGGTTCCCAGGAGGAAGAGGGGGGAGAATGTTAAGCATGGCTAGAAATAATTAACCATTTGTGCACTGATGATGGCCACCAAATAAGCTAAGATTTAAAGGAATGTCTGTGAGGAAACGGGGAGATACAAACTGTTCATCCTTCAACCAAAGTGCATCCGGAAGTGTTTTGGATGTTGGACTTTTTCAGATCGTGGGTTATCTACACACACACGATACATTGTGGAGTTGGAATCTAATTCTAAACATGACATTCATCTGTGTTGATTCCCTACCTTACATATACAGCCTAGACATGCTACAGGGTCTTCCTGTGTGACCTGGGCTGGCTCCAAACTCACATGTCTCAAGTGCTGATATTACCAGCCTACACCACTATACCCAGGTATAACAACCATTTAAAGAAGGAGAAAGAGAATTTATTTATACATGTTCATAGCAGCCTTATTACAGTAGCTAAAAGCATTTCAGCAGAAACATTTCAAGTGTCCATTGATGCATGAGCAAACAAAATGTAGCAATATACATGCACACATACATACATACATACAAACACACATGATACATTTTCACCCCTAGGAAGGAAATCTGATATACTACAACATAGCAAAGTTTAGTGGCACAGAGCTTGGTACTAGGCCCATAACAATAGATAATGTGTAGTTATATGTTACCTTACATAGAAGATTCTTAGAGTAAATGTTTGTCATACAGTTAGAAGTAAAATGGGAGTAAAATGGGAGAGGGAAAAGGGGAGAGAAAAGAGAGGAGAAGGGAGAGGGAAGGAGAGTTATTGTTTAGTAGGTAAACAGTTTCAGTTTACCAAAGCAATTTAAGTTCTGGTTAAAAAAAAAAAAAGTGAACGCTTTTAATGCAACAGACCTGTATATTTAAAACTTGTTAAGATGGGCAAATTTTATGTTATAGTTATCTCATTTCAATAAGAACAGGGCGAGATAGAACAGAATAAAACAGACCACATGATCGTATTTACTGGGCAGAAATTTACACATTCCATACTTAGAACCAAGTTCTCTTCTGTACATTTGCTCTGCGTCAGTAAAGGGGTTTGTCACACACCACATAGGGAAGTCAGCCCCACAAGGCTGGTTTCTTGCCGTGAGAGGTCATGATGTTGATGTTGACGGGGTAATGAAGCCATGTAAGATGCATTGCTTAGCAACTGCCATGATTGATTGGCCGTGTTAAAAAGTAGAGTAGAATTATGTCTGAGTGCGTTTTAGCGGAGGTTAAATATTGTTCTGTGAAACTTTTGTTCCACTAGTTGTCATGCTGAATCATGGCAGGTGTATTGGGCTTTTGTATGTTTAGAAAAAGCCATGTGCGGTGATGCATGCCTGTAGGTGATGCCTGGTAGACGGATACAGGAGAATCATGTGAGCTTATGTGTTTAAGACCAGCCTGAGCAACACAATGAGAACCCAGCTCTAAAAGGGAGAAAGGGTAGGAGAGAGGAAGGAAAACTTGCTGAGACTGGTCTCCATTTCTCACCATGAGGCTACTTCCTTCTCCTGAATTTAATACCCTTCCCTGGTGGAAATGGTTTTGGCTTGCCACTCATTTATTCAAGCAGAAAAACCCTCCCTCTGGGGCTTGTTCACCATAGGCACTTTTCTTCACCTGGCTGCTCCTGGTGACTAGACTTTACAAGCTTGCTAAGCCTGGGCAGTTATCATCCTCCTCTGTGAAGGTTATTACCTATATTCTGATGAGAGACTGATGTGGCTTCTTGCTTCAACTCCAGAAAAACTACGGTTCTTTCCCATCAAAATGTTTGGGTTGTTAAAGCCTATAGTAACAACGACTTCTGTCTTAGTCAGGGTTTCTATTGCTGCAATGAAACACCATGACCAAAGCAAGTTGGGGAGCAAAGGGTTTATTTGACTTACACTTCCATATCACTCTTCATCACTGAAAGAATCCAGGACAGGAACTCAAACAGGGCAGGAACCTGAGGCAGGAGCTGATGCAGAGGTCATGGAGGGGTGCTGCTTACTGGCTTGTTCCTCATCCTGCTTAGCCTGCTTTCTGCTGCTTAGCCTGCTTTCTTATAGAAACCAGGACCATCTGCCCAGGGGCAGCACCAACAATGGGCTTCCCATTCCTATCCCACTTCAATCACTAATTAAGAAAATGCCCCACAGAGTTGCCTACAGCCCCATCTTATGGAGACATTTTCTCAGTGGAGGCTCCCTCCTGATGACTCTATAGCTTGTGTCACACTGATATAAAACTAACCAAGACAGCTGACCCCTTGTCAACATAACACAAAACCACTCACTTTTCAGTTAGAACCTTTCCCTTCTTATTTACCCCCAGGATGCCACATTGATATTGATAACACATTATAAACACACGTTAAGTTTAACAATCCCACAGTTCTTACAAACACATTAAAACTCCAGCCTTGAAAATATCCAATCTCTTTAAAAATCCAAGATCTCTTTTTGAAAGTTCAAAGTCTTTCAGCTGTGAACTCCTAGAAAAAAATAAAAATTGAATACTTTCTTACTTCAAGAGGAAAGAGCCAGGGCGAAGTCACAATCTAAAGAAAGCAAAACCAAGCAACAGTAGTGTAGGTAGCGCAATGTCCATAGGGATGATCTCTACTGGGGATTCACTCACGATCTTCTGGCTCCTTCGAGGGGCTTGGGTTACTTCTCCAGTTCTGCCCTCTATAGAATGTACAGCTTGAATTCCAGGCACCAGCTGACTCTACTCCACTGATGCTGCTCTTCTCGGTGGCCATCCCATGGTACTGGCATCTTCCAAATCTAGGGTCCTCTGCTGCAACTGGGCTACACTTTTACCGATAGCCTCTCCAAGGCTCTCTTCAGGAACAACCTTGCCATACACTGACAAGCCTCAGCTGCTCTCCATGGCCCCTTCACACCTTCAAAGCCAGCACCACCTGGGTGACTCTTTGACCACCAAGTTCAGCTGCTAACACGAGGCTTAATCTTGGCCGTCTCTGGAACATGACTCATTGTGTGCCAACTCTCAGGAAACACTTCCCAGAAGATTTCACCTTAATGATGTTGGTGTCTTTTCAGTCACAGATGATTCTTCAGCCCCAGCTGACCAGACACCATGCTCTTCACACAAGCGGCCCCGGAGAGGTTTTGCTTTCCTCGGAAACTCCACAAGCCAGGCCTCCATCGTCTGCACTGCTCTCAACGTTCTCATCTCCCAAGGTCCCACAGAACAGCTCACTCAGCTTAACATGCAATGGCTTTTCTATACCCAGGTTCCAAAGTCTCTTCCACACTCCTCCCCAAAACAACATGTCTGTCACAGCAATATCCCCTCCCTAGTACCAATTTCCATTCTAGTTAGGGTTACTATTGCTGCGATGAAACACCACAATCAAAAGCCAATTGGGGAGGCAAGGGTTTATTTGGCTGACACTTCTATATCACTGTTCATCTCTGAAGAAAATAAGGACAGGAAATGTGGACAGGAACTCAAACAGGGCAGGAACCCGGAAGAAGGAGCTGATGTCATTGAGGGGTGCTGCTTACTGGCTTGCTCATCATGGCTTGCTCCGCCTACTTTCTTATAGAACCCACCAGCCCAGAGATGGCACCACCCACAAATGTGGGGACATTTTCTCAATTGAGGCTCCCTCCTCTCAGATGACTCTAGCTTGTGTCAAGTTGACATAAAACGAGCCAGTACAGCTGACAAGCATCTTCCTCTAGCCACAAGTCACTCGTCTGATGCTTGAATACTTCTGAGGGTGAGAAGGCAGCTGATACTACAGTTGACTAGCTTTCATTTCATTGCTAAAAAGCATGAAAGAGTCATTTCACAGAACGACCGTGAGGAAACTCGCTACAGAGGCAATGGAGACACTTATCTGGCTGATGCTAGTTAAGAGCGGTCTTGGGCTTCAGATGCTTGGGTGTCTCCCTCCCAACTGTGGGATCACAGCTGTTCAGGTTGTCTTTTGAGTCTGTCCCCGCCCACTTTCCACCTCTTTCCCATCCCACATGGTCTTTGTCCCTTTCCTGATGATAAATAATGGGAAAATATTAGGGGTCGTTGTTTTCCCTGATTTAACCATTACATCTGAAAAAGAACAGAATTTTTTGTAAGTACAGTAAAAATACTGCAGCGCACAACCGGCAACGGTTGCAAAGCAGCGCCGAAGTGTTTCTGCGGCACCAGCTGACTGTGTGGCGAGACAGCACGCACAGTGCCAAGTGTTGGCACTAAGGTTGCATGGCGCAATACTTACATAGAAACTGCAAGACACGTAAGAATTAAGTTGGTAGGAGGAAATTAGAGGTAAGAATTCAGATTACTTCCAACTGCTAGAGCAGGCTTTACTTAATGCCAGAGAGGTGATGCCTTGTGTTCTGGCCCTCCAAATTCAGGGCACAGTACCCAGCGTCTCAGTGGCCAGGCTTCAAGACAATCCAAATTATCTATTTCAAGCTGGGGTTTTTGTAGCTAAGGATAGGAAAAGGAGAAGAGGAAGGAGAAGGGAAGTTCATTAGGGACAGAGAGGGGAAGTTGGTTGTTTTCCTTAAATAAAATGTCTGCCATCTCTTTCAGTAACCAGTGGGTATTCGGGGGTGGGTGGGTGTCAAGGTCTGACGCTTTCCGAAATGCTCAAATAACTGGCTTTCTGGAACAATGAGCTCAGTTTATGGGCTCTAGCCTTTCAAAAACCAGTTTGCACCTAGGAATTTAGCTTCAACTATGACCTTAGAGACTCGGTGCCTTCATAGATGTGACTTTGCTCACCCCTGTAGGTGTTTATTTTACTACTGAGGATAGAACCCTGAGCTTCATGTATACCAGGCAAGCAATTTACAGTGGAGTTATACCCCCAGCCCTGTGGCATGGTGAACTTTGAGGAAGATAAGCCTCCATTCAAAAGAAGAAGTCAGAAAGGCACGAGAGGCATGTATGTACTTGTTTTCTGTAGGAAAAGAAGAAATAAACTGAGGTAAACTCACTCTGAACACCTGAAGATAAGGTTGGTTCTCCAGTAATGTCCTTTAACATACTTTAAGTTAGAGACTCACTGGAAGACACTCATGCCCACACAGGCGCTGGTACTGACAAGCGTAACTAAGGAGTTCTAGGTTCTATGGCATAGCCGTCTCTTGGTCTCTGCAGGGTTCAGTAGCTCTGAGCACAGCCACATATGAGACGCTGTGCTGGATAATCTTATGTCAATGCAACACAAGTTAAAGTCATCGGAGAGGAAGGATCCTCAGTTGAGAAAATGCCTCCATAAGATAAGGAGGGGATTTCCTTAACTAGTGATTGATGGGGAAGTTGCTGTCCTGATGCTTCAACGATGAACAGTGATAATGAAGTATAAGCCTCTCCTCTCCAACCTGCTTTTGGCCATGGTGTTTCATCGCAGTGATAGTAACCCTGACTACGACACTCACCTAACTGGGCCTTTATAGCCACCGAGGTCCCCGTTCCCCCTTCCCACAGGCTCTGGCCTCATTCTTCCTTTGCTTCTCTGGGTTTTGTAAGGGGCCCCCAAGGGGAGTCCCCACTCTCACCCGGAGTTGCGCACACCCAAGGAAACACGGAGACCGGCTTGATGCAAAATAGCAAAAGGTAGTTTACTGACAAGGGCCCTTGGGTTGAAAAAAAACGCATCCCATGCAAGGGAAGGATTTCGACCCCCAGCTCTGACAGTTTAAAGTTTATACAGGGAACTTCGCAGGGGGAAGGGGGAGAGTGGGAAACTTTGGTTACATTTGATTGGATATTTTAAACATCAGCAATGGGTGTAAGTTATCATTTTGGCGGGCATAGCAAGTTTTTCTTGGTGGTCATGATGACTCGTATTTTTTGTATTTTTGGCCATGAAACCTCAGACTTTCTGATAGGAGAATAAAAACACCAGATGGCCCATTTCTCATTTGGGCATGGTTAGACCTGTCAAGGTTTGTCTTGGTTTTGTTCTTACATTCGTAGTCACCTTGCCCTAGAAGGAACTGGCTATTTTTTGTTTTGGCTGTTTTCAGCTAATTGTTGGTGGTCTGGGGGGTTCTGCTGAGGTATTTTGATTTTTTTTTCCTCACAGGTTTAACTATGTCCAATGTCACGTAGTTGGAATCATGCAATCGAAAACAGAGCGTAGGTAGGGCATTAACATAGATCACTTCTTTTCTTCTTATCTGTCTGTCCTGGATGCTACTCACAAACCGTCTATTGATTTCAGGATCTGCCATCGTGTCCCTTGCACAGTCAGGGAGTCTATGAAGCCCAGGCGGGTTTTGCCTTAAAAATCCACAAGATAGGATACAAAGATTATATTAAAGACTTGTGGAGGTAGCAGTAAAGACAGAAGAGGGAGAAAAGAGACTTCTTAAAAATTAATTATAGATGGCTACTCAGTGGAGAATTACCTTCCTTAAGAATTGTAAATTATTGCCAGGAAGAGAGGCTGCCTGCCTATAAACACTGCTTGTGTTCCCCTCAAGGCTGAGCAAATAGGATGGAGACCCAGCCTTGCTTCACTGACTGCATTTGCAATGGTTGCAATGGGTAGGGAGACATCCCTCAGGAGCTCTCTCCACCACATCAGAGAGCTGTGGATTCACCAAGAAACAATTGACAATCGTCCACTAGATGGCAGCACAGGGCAGGAGTGGGAGGAATGTGGAGCCAGCTGCCCCGGGACAGAGGGATTTTAAGATGGGAGGGAGAGAGGAGGGGGAGGGAAAAGAGAGGGGGGGGGGGAGCAAGATCAGGTATGGGAAGAGAGAGGAAAGAAGTACAGAGGGTCAGGAAATTGAACAGAAATATGTAGCAGTGGGTGACGGGGAGATGGGGGTAGCCACTAGAAAGTCCCAGATGCCAGGGAAGCAAGAGGTTCCCAGGACCCAACAGGGATGACATTAGCTGAAATACCCATCAAAGGGGAGAGAGAACCTGTAGAAACCATCTCCAGTGGATAGACATGGCTCCCTAGTTGAGGGATGGGGCCACCCACCCATCTCAAAAACTTAAATCCAGAATTGCTCCTGTCTAAAGGAAATGCTGGGACAAAGTGTGGAGCAGAGACTGAAGGAAAGGCCATCCAGAGACTGCCCCACCTAGGGATCCATCCCACCTACAGACACCAAACCCAGACACTATCGCTGATGCCAGAAGTGCTTGCTGACAGGACTCTGGTATAGCTGTCCCCTGAGAGGCTCTGCCAGCACCTGACCAATGCAGATGCAGATACAGCCAACCATCAGACTGAGCACGGGCTCCCCAATGGAGGAGTTAGAGAAAGGACTGAAGGAGCTGAATGGGTTTGCAACCCATAGGAAGGATAATAATATCAACCAATCAGACCCCCCAGAGCTCTCAGGAACTAACCACAAACCAAAGAGTACACATAGAGAGATTCATGGCTCCAGCCACATATGTAGCAGAGGATGGCCTTATCTGACATCAACTGGAAGGGAGGCCCTTGGTTCTGTTTTCATTTGCTGCTGATATTTCTACACCACACAAATTTATTAGTTTGGCAAACAGGAAACCAAAAGTGTTCTGCTAGAGATTGGGGAAGCATGGTCTCTGCACATCCACAAAATAACCGGTTTAGAAACAAATCCAACATTTGTTAGTAGATTTGAGTCCTTTTTAAAGTCGTGTTTCTATGGTATAATTAAAAGATAAAGAATACCAAGTTGTTCGCTATTCTGATTGCAAAAGCACTTCTGCTGTCAGTGCAAAGCAGCACTTGCCGTTCTCCAGACAACAGTTGACTCATGGCTAAGCGGTGAGCTGTAGCCAAGCAGCACATTGTGTGTGTGTGTGTGTGTTTTCATTAACAACAAGTTCCATCATTTGCAGATGCCATCATAGGTAGGTGGGGTTCTAACACAGAATATTTGCAGAGCTATATTTAAGGAATTGCAGAGCCAGGGAAAGGCCGTTCTCCCGCCTGTTAGTTCAGGTCCCTCTCCTGATGTTGCTGGGGTGTGAAAACTGCCCAAGACGTGCAGCTTAGAAGAGGAGGTCAGTGTCCTTAGCAGGCTCTTCAAGCACTGGGTGTTCTTCCTTTACATTTTTCTGCAGGTGAGAGTAGATGGGGACAAGAAGTGGAGCACAGCAGGCAGGGGTGGTGCATGCCTTTAATCCCAGCACTTGGGAGGCAGAGGCAGGTGGATTTCTGAACTGGAGGCCAGCCTGGTCTACAGAGTGAGTTCCAGGACAGCCAGGGCTATATAGAGAAACCCTGTCTCGAAAAAAACAAAACAAAACAACAACAAAAAAACAACAACAAAAAAGTGGAGCACAGAAGGTCAGCAGTCCTCAGAAAAGGTCATAGGGCTAACATGTCCCCTCCTAAGCTGTCCTCCTCCTAGTAGTGTGTCCTTTACAGCTGCCCTGTGAGGCATGCATGTGATTTCTTTTTTTTTTTTAATTTTCGTTTTGCATGTGTGGGTGTTTTGCCTGTCTGGATGTATATGTATACTACTGCAGTGCCTGGTAAGTGCGTAAGCTAGGAGAATGTGTTGATCCATTGGAACTGTAGTTTCAAGAGATTGTTAGCCACAGTGTAGGTCCTGAGACTCCAACCCCAGTCTCTTCAAGAACAGCCAGTGCACTTAACCACTGCACTGTTTTGCCAGTACACCTACATGATCTCATTAAGGATAAACTCAAATGCCAGACTAACTTGTGGTTATCTTCTGCCATTTTGGTTAAATATATTCCTGCAGCATGGCCAAGTACTTGTTCAGCTGATAAAAAGAGTAGCCCATAGTTTTCTCCAGGGAATGTCATGGGATAGCCTGAGTTCTCATGGTGCCACACAGATTGACATAAAAATTGAAATATATGAAGTGTTTATTTCTCAAAATTTCCATTTAAGAATTATTTTCCTTTTTAAAAGGTTTATTTTTAACTCTGTATATGTGTGTGTATCTGTATGAGGGCAGTGCATCTGAGTGCAGGAACCTATGATGACCAGTAGATGGCATTAGATCAATGTGGGACTAGAGTTACAGGTGATTGTGAGTCTCTGGATTTGAGTGATGGGACCAAATTCAGATCATCTCCAAGAACAAATAGTCTGTACTCTGCAGCCCCTGCTGTAGACCTTGTTGCCTGTGGTGAGCAGGTGCAAACATCTATCACTTATAAAACTACTATTGCTGTTGTTTGACAACACACAGAATTTCTACTTTGCGCATAGGGGGTTTCTTCCTGAATCTAATCCTGGACCATAATCTAGGACCATGGAAGACAATTGTGGATCCCCCATGACCAAGAACAACCTGGCCTAGAGTGTTCCCTAAGCCCACCCAACTGTTTTGCCAGACAAACAACAATACCACTGATGTTCAAGTCAGCTGCTGTGCCAGAAACAAGAGCTGGTATTATCCACCAGCCACAGTCCTGCTTCACCATGCCGCTTAGCTGGCAGCACCCTTGTTAGCATGGGGTCTTGCTATGCAGATTTTTATTTGTGTGTGTGTGTGTTGCCTGCGTGTATGTCTGTGGGTCATATGAATATAGTGCTTGTGGGAGCCACAGGAGGGCGCCGAATCCCTTGGAGTGGATTCACAAACAGTTGTGAGCCACCATGTGGGTGCTTGGACTGGAATCCAGAGGGAAAGTGCCCAGCACACTTAACTGCTAAGCTGTCTGTCTTCAATCTTCACTATATAGTCCACCCCCCCTTCGCTTCCCTTCTCCCTCTGGCTCCGGCCACTCTTTCTCCAGCCCAGCTCACTCTGCCCCCACTTGCTCCAGCCCAAAGTCCACTGTAGCTACCTTCAGACACCCATATGAGGGCATCAGATCTCATCACGGATGGTTGTGAGCCACCATGTGGTTGCTGGGATTTGATCTCATGACCTCCTGAAGAGCAGTCAGTGCTCTTAACAGCTGAACCATCTCACCAGCCCATCGCTATGTAGTTTTACTAAGTGACCTCAACTGTAATGTGATGGTTTCAATATGCTTGGCCCAGGGAGCAGTACTATTAGGAGGTGTGGCCTTGTTGCAGTGGGTGTGCCCTTGTTGGAGGAAGTGTGTCACTGTGGGGTGGGGATTGAGATCCTCCTCCTAGACCCTAGACACGGGTGTCAGCCTTCTGTTGTTTGCCTTTAAAACAAGATGGAGAACTCTCAGCTCCTCCAGCACCATGCCTGCCTGCCTGCCTGGAGCCAAGCTTCCTGCCTTGATGATAATGAACTGATGAACCTCTGAACCAGTAACTCAGCCTCAATTAAATGCTGTCCTTTGTAAGAGCTGCCTTGGTCATGGTGTCTCTTCATGGCAATGGAAATCCTAACTAAGAGGGAATTCCAGACTGTTACAATGTTGGAGCTGGGAACCAAACCCAGATCCTCTACAATGCCATGGGGGCTCTTACCCATGACATCATCTCTCCAGCCCTCAAATATTTTATAAAAGATTTTGTACATTTATATGTGTTGACTGTATTCCTCCTCGTATCTCACTATTATAATGATCAAAATCTAGTTCTATTATAAACTGAGTTTTAAACTAAGTTACTGTATGAAAAAGAAAAACATAGGAGCCAGAAAGGCCTTATTCTTAGCCTAAGAATTGCTAACCACAGAACTTCTAAACTACAACCCTCAGGTCAATCCTGTCAGCAGTTGGGTCTCTGCAACAATCTAACGAGGAGACCAGCCTCAGAGGCACCTGGCTCATCTCCCAAAATTGTTCCCTCCTCCCCTTATTTGTGGACTTGTTATCCTATATTACTAGCCAGGTGCTCACCTGCTTCTGTAACCTCACTTAAATGCTGACTGCTCAGAAACAAACAAACAAACATGATAATGCCTCATGCAGCAAAACACTCTCAGAGTGGAGACAGTTGTGGTTTTCCCTTTAAGAACTTCAGCCCCCACCTTCTCACTTTGGAGAGGTTCTCAGACTGGCGAAGGAGGCTCTTTTTGCAACATTGTTGTAAGGAAGATAAACTTGCTTTCTAATTCTTTGGATTTAAGTTCCGCAGTGGTGGTCTCCCCCTGGTGGCCTCCAGCTCTGCAACATCCTAGTTTCTCTCTCTCTCTCTCTCTCTCTCTCTCTCTCTCTCTCTCTCTCTCTCTCTCTCTCTCTCTCTCTCTCTCTCTCTCTCTCTCTCCCTCCCCTCCCCCTCCCCCTCCCTCCCCCCTCTCCCCTCTCCCTCTCCCTCTCCCTCTCCCTCTCCCTCTCTCTCTCTCATCCCATTGGTCCCCATTGTCTCCATAGACAGCATTACTTTAAATCTATGCATGTATAATGATTCAATGTATTCATATAGAATCTAGGACCATAGCTGGCTTGATTCACTGAATGTGATCTTCCACAGTTGCATCCATTTTCCAGACAATGATGTGCTACTAATCCCATCTGGTATGTTTACCCTATTTCATTTGTCCACACCTCTCTGGATGGGTATCTGGTTTCAATAGCTAGGTTTTATACTTGTGTGCAGTGAGCAGTGGTGTGTGATACCTTCCTCTGTGGTATGTTGGAGTCCTTTGTCTGAATTCCCTGGAGTGGTTTCAGTGTTTTGAGACACCTGCATCTTGACTTGCATAGTTACTAGACCAGCTTACAGTCCCATTAGCAGTGTCTAAGGCACTGTTGTCTACCTCCTTGCCAGCATTCATTGCACTGTGTTCTTTTCTTTTAAACAATAATTTGATTGGGGGGTCTGGAGGGATGGCTCAGTGGTTAAGAGCACCGTCTGCTCTTCCAGAGGTCCTGAGTTCAATTCCCAGCAACCACATGGTGGCTCACAACCATCTGTAATGAGATCTGATGCCCTCTTCTGGTATGTCTGAAGACAGCGACAGAGTACTCACATACATAAAATAAATAAATCTTTAAAAAAAATAATTTGATTGGGTAAGAATTTCATATGGTGTGTTTTGAACAGATTTATCACCCTCTCTAAAACATACCCCCATTGTGGTTACCACAAGGTGCTAAAAGTTTAAGCTTACGGTGCTTGAGAGATCAAAAAGCAAAAAGCCCTCTAGCATGCAAGCCCCTATCATGTACAAGCTGTACCCCAGCAGCCCACTCTTTTCCGACCCCCGACCCCAGACATTATACAACTCATTAGACATTGACTGCTCTTGTAAAACTTGCTGTTCTTGCAACATAACAGGTCATGAGGCTGTTATTTCTCTTTTGTAATCAAGATTGCTTACTCTGCTCAAAAACATGACTAGTATAGCAGCAAGACGCACACACTAAGTTTTGCCTGCACACAGATAGGATATGAATTACCCCCACCCAATTGTAACTATGTATTTTCCCTTTGTAAGCCCTAGGCTAATGGGGGCTAAACACTGCATCCTGAGAACACTCCAGCGCAATCCTAGGGCCTGAATCTAAATAAAACACTCTTCTTATTCATAAATCTGTTAGTCACATTGGTGTATCTTGGAACAATCCCAGACTCATAATATCATTAATTGCCCCCTCCACCCTCCTATACCATCTATCTATTGTGTGACTACACTTTCACTAGTAAGACGTAAATCTACTCATCCCAGATAAGAAGCTCATGACATACTGAAGTACAGATATCACTAAATCCAGCTAGGTGATCCAATGAGTTTTATTGCCATTACTTACAGGAATATGGGGTGGGAGGTGACTCACAGGAACAGAAATGACTCAAGACAGATGCATCACTATAGCCCGTCCTAGCATGGGTGACAAGCTCACCATAGTTTGCAACCTGGAGCACACTGCACAGCCTGACAGTAACGCAACAGGTGGAAGAGTGTCTGTTTTAAGTCTCAATTGGTCTAAACCTGTACCAGGCAGCATGGCTGTTTTCTGTTTCTGCCAGGGAGCTAGCTGGTCTGGTCTCAGTTGTCTTTGTAGCTTGTCTTGTGTGAGAGGGACTCTGAGCAGCATGGCTTGATTACATCTTGGAAAGGAGGGACCTAGAGAATCTAGTCAGTTTCAGGGGCTTCCTGGAGCTATTTGGAATTGTTCACCTTTCTGTTTAAGGAGCTTCCTTGCTGAATTGAATGTTAGATTCTCTCAAGCCAGGGATATACAACACAACATGGATACTCCCCACTACTACCTCCTCCTCTTCCTCCCACCTCCTGTCCTCTTCTTCTTCCCCCTCCTCCTTCTGTTCCCTTTCCTCTCTCCATAAGGTCCATTATGTGTTACCCAACTAATCTCAGTAGTGAAGTCTGCCTTGGCACCCAGAGAAAAACCAAACCTCTGCCTGTTCTATTAGCCTGACTGGAGAAAATTGAAAGCCTCCCCTCCTGCATCAATAGCACTGGTCCCCAGCTATGACTGCTTGGTTGATATTGCCTTTTAAACCAATGATACGTTTCACTGAAACCAGAGAACCAACATTTTCTGAAAATAGTAGAGAAGCTGCCCTGGACAAGGTGTGGAATTGCTGCCAGAGAGTGTGGCCCAAACAGAGTATCTTCATTTCCTCCTAGACCTGTGTCTGACCTGACTGGGACCCCAACACTGACCAGGATTCAAATGGCCCTGGACAATTTCTTTTCCAAGCTCATTTTAGAATTGAGAGCAGCTGCCAGGAAATACTGCTTTTGGTGTGTGGTTGGTCTTGGATGTTGAAAAAGAAACTTCAGAAGTTAAAAGGGTTTGAGAATACGGATAGGTCCTGATTCCTGGAGATTGCTCAATAAGTTTACAACAACCAGGACTCTGTAAGAGAAAAGCAAAACAAGAGGTAAGAGAGATCCCAGAAGGGAATCTAGGGACGCCAAGAGAGGAAGAGGGAAGGAGGATGCCTGATGGAACTATGTCAGTGATCACAAAGTCCTTTCCCAGACACTGGGACCCTGGAAAAGACAGTGGCCTATCTGTCCAAAAGACTTGATCCTGTTCCTTCTTGTTGGCTGGCTTGCTGGCAGATGCCGGTACATCCATGCTCAGAAAGGAAGCTGAATAACTGACATTAGGCATGAACCCTTCCTAACCACCCCAGATGATGCTGTACCAACATTCCCCTGGGGACCCAGAGAGGTGGATATATAACACCCAACTGATCCATTATCAAGCATTCTCCTGCACCAGCCCCACATTCGATTCTGTAAACTTCAGCCCACCAGCCTGCTGCCAAACACTAACCCAGCTAAGTCCCTTCCAGAGAGCAGAAGAGTTATGGTCATCAGATTCTCCCAAGAATATGGGATTCTCAGAAGGATGATGTTCCAACTTCTGGTGTTGCAGTGGATGTATCCACAGGATGCCCAGACACCAATTCTCATGAGTAGAAATGCAGTCTAGGCACTTCCCTAGCCCCTTTCCATCCAGTTCCAGGCAGCAAGAGCTTGCAGCTCAGTGCTGGCAGGCAGTTTGGCTTCAGTTTGTGAGTGTAGCCACGGGACCTGGTCTGGTCTGACTCTTTGTCTGCCTTCTGCAGATAGAGGAAATAGGTCACATTCTCTGTAACTTGCACTGTGTGGTCCCTGGAGGGGTGGTATGCTTCCTCCATTCCTTTGAGTACCTGTACCAGGTATGTGCTCTCTGGAGCAAGACTGTCCTGCTGGCATACTAGACTATCAAGAAAAAGCTGTGTGGCCATCAATCTATTATGATGATATTGCTGGCTATGTGCCCAGCCAGCCAGCAGTTACTTAATGTAATATCTGTAGCATCAGTGTCCAACACCTACATTCTGAGGTGATATTGGTAACAGGTCAAATCAAACAATAAAAATAACCCATACAACATTTAATGCATGGCAGTGTTTTACACAGCTTATTCCTTGCTTCCCACCCTTTTGTGCTTTACTGCTTTTTCAATCAAACATCTTCTCATACTTGAACTTTCCTTCATTTGTCAGGTAGAGCACTGAGGAGTTGGCCACAAACTCCTATGTCTTCATGAATACTTCCAAGATCCAACTTGACACAATCTGCTTTCTGCATTCTAAAGAACTAGGGAAGATGTCGGTCACTGAGCCCAACCCACACTCGAGCCAGCCTTGAGGGACATCTCTGAAGATGTAGCTGGTGAGACAGATAACTGTTCCTTGCCTAGCTTTCTGCTCAGGGTTGCCTGAACTCTAGGCATGAAACTCGATCAGAATGGGGCCTGATCTCAACCTGAACACATGACGAGAGTGAAAAAGTATGCAGGATGGGAATCTGAGAGGGCATAGACTCTCTTAAACAGTTTGTCCAGCTTTGTTCTGCAGGAGAGGAACTTACCAGAGGCACATTGGCCATGTGCTAGGCAACCAATCCTCATGCCCCATCATGAGCCCTTTAAAGCTAGAGTGAGGATCTGAGTACTTACTAAGTGGACTCTCTGTCTACCAATGGCACAGCTGGGCAGCAGCTCTGGACCAATTGGAACACAGAGTACAGAGCAATACTACTGCCACGCTGCCTTTCTTACCTGCGCACCAGGTGGCATTCCTTGAGTAGATATGAAATATCTGTACAACCAAGATATGATACCAACAACAGACAGGTTTATTCTACCCTATGATATATATGATACCAACAACAACAGATTTATTCTACCCTAGTCTAGCTGATGCAATCAGTGGGTTCACAGGAGCTCCTTGTCGAAGTATGCATGTGGAGTCACAAAAGGGGTGACTCAAGGACAGCTGATCTCAAAATGCCTGACCCAGCACTGGCTTCAGCTTTCAAAAGGTGCATTTCTGGAGCTTCTGATAACTGGATATCAAGCCACACTGGTTAATGTTTTGGGTCATAGGCATCCCTATTGTATAGGTCTACGGGTTGCCTCTCCCTCGAACAACCTTCTTTTTAGCAGTGCTGAATGATAGAATATACTCAACAAAGGCCACTGAAGTATTGACTGTTTTTGACTTCTGAATGAGTGAATGTCAGCATATTTGATCCACTGAAGCAATAGCTACTAAACTCTGTATCTTCCTTACTTTTGCTGCAAGAAGACACCATGACCAAGGCAGCAAACTTATAAAAGTGAATGTACTTCAGACTCATAGAGTCTACTGTGGCACAGCAAAGGCATTGTTAGGGGAACAGCTGAGAGCTCACTTGGTCCACAAGTGGGAGACAGAGGGGGAATGAGTCACTAGGAATGGTCTGGGCTTTGAAACCTACAAACCCAGCCCCAGGGACATAGCTCTTTCACAAGGCCACACTGCCTAATCCTTCCCAAACACATGTACCAACTAGGATCAAAGCACTGAAGCACATGACCATATGCAGACCAACCTCATTCAAACCCCTACATAAGTCCTTAGCATTATCACTAAGAAGAACAACACAGCCACTGTGCTGATATGGTGAAAAGGGCACCCTCTACTTCCTGTTCACCCAAAGCATTTGTGAGGGAATTGTAAGTGAAAAAGATACACCATGTGCACATATCTGTGATCTCGGTTGGAGTTTTGTCCCTATAGTACAGGAGGCTGGTTTATTTCTTTTTCTTTTGTTGCAACCAAAGAACTCCTATACACATATCTTGGTTTAATTTGTAGTCCATGTGTTGGGATTTTCCCTGGACCTGTCTGACAGCAGAGGTCAAGGAAGGTGCTCAACCTCACTTCATGGCCAGCCTCTTTAGAAAGGAGTAAGCATGTGATGCTTTTCCCTATAGTTGTGTGGGCTTGACTCTGTAAAATTAGCCTACCCCAGCCTTGCAGGGACATAGAAGCATAATACTACTACCCTGGAAAGCTCAGAGAAGCATCTGTACTATGTTTGTTTTGAAATTGCTTTTCTCCAAAAGTAACAGCATCTGAATTCAATTTTTAAGTTCCATGTCATGATGGCATCTACATTTATTTAATACCTGAATATTACTCTTGGCAGAGGAATCTTGGTATCTTCAGAAATAATATGCCCAGAAACAGTCTGAACAGACTGTAACAGCAATCAAATATTGCCCCCCAAACAAGACCAAATGATCCCAACACATGGACTAGAAATTAAACACCTGCTTAGATTCATGTGGCAATGTAAAGTCGTTGAGTTTGGTCTTGCAATCAAACCTAGAGCAGAACATAGCAAACCTGAGCCCTCAGTGCCCCAGAACCTGTTCTGAGGGAGTCATACAATGGTAATGTTTCATGGAGTCTGGGTAGGATGCTCTCTGAGATAAGAACATAGGGTACCTCCTCTGCATAGGGAACACACAAGGTGGTGAGCTGCAGGACAACATCCTAACAGGGATCCACAAAGTTCCAGCTCCCAGTTCTGGGTAGCTGAAAACCCATATGTACCATTTTTTGCTAGGTGCCCAAGAGAAGGCACCCACTAGAAGATACACAGAAACAGCATGGTTCACCAGATATGAGTGAGCAAAGTTCACAGACTATTCCAAGTGAGACCTACTCAGAGTACACTATCTTAGTCTTCCATGTTCTGTGACTTTGGTATGACACACATGTCATTTGTGCTTTTGTGCAGAAGAGAGAGTCTGAGAAAATAATGGGACATAGGTCATATTAAAAGACCTTGCTATAAACTTGCACTATTCTGCAGGATCTTCACAAAGACTTGGAACCTGGCCATGAACCGTTCTATGCCCCACAATTTCTTCTTGCTCAGTTTTTCCCCATAAAGGAAGAAGCATTGATCCTGTTTATGCCTGTTCAGGCCGCTGTGTTTAAACAGCACCTGCCTGAAGACATGGCATGGGGCAAAAGTGTCTCCATGCTTTTCATTTTCTTCTGTAGTCTCCTGAATGAGAGCCTTAGGTAGAGACCAACCACCAAGTGTTCTTATGTCGCTGTCCCTTGTGTGAGCTTCAGCAAACTCTCAGGAGCAGTGCCCTTGCCATTTGGGCAATAACCTGATTGCAAACTGAGAGGAGCCAAGAAAAGGCAGAGGAGAGAATGAAGGCATGTCTTTCAGGGTTCTTTTACAGCCTGCAGCTCAAAAAGAGTTCCATTCTTGAATCTTCCCCAGATTGAAATGGTAAGGCCCTCACACCTGGGAAATAGTGTTTAGAAATAGGCCTCCTGTAGGTAGGCAGGGACAGATTTTGTCCCTGGGCTAGGAGTTTAGCGTGTGCTGAAGTGCAGATAGAAGTCTCTATCATATGAGGACCCAGAGAACAGCAGCCTGTGTAAAACAGGAAGTGGTGTCACTGGGAATCCACTCATCTATCACCAGATGAGTACTAATTGTAAATTTCCTCTGGTCTCTGAGCAAAAGGTGAGAGCTAAAGAGATAAGGACATGCCTATGTCTGCAAAACTAGCATACCACAGACAAACAGACATTCTACTGTGCACAAAAGTCAGACCCCAGAGAGAGAAAATAGATTCTCTTTGAAGTGGCAATGTTCGCAGGCTTGCATCCTAGGAATATCATACATGTGTCATAACTGACTGAAATAACATTTCAAAGCATGCATGTTTCGTTACTGAATATGAGCAGCCTCCTAAAAGCAGCTGACAATATCATAGTAGACATTTGTCTGCTGACAGCGTGCAGTGTCAGCTATATAAAAGAGCATTGGGGAGATGCTATGGGAGGGATAATTGATTCAGGGGATCAAAGGGGGCAGCAGGCTGCAGAATGAAGAGACCCAGAAACTTCATTTGTTGTGTGACCTCCATCAAGTTGCTTAATGGAATCTGCACTCCTTAATTTGTAATTTACTCATCATAATGCTTGCCTGGCCTCCCTTGGAAGCTGTAGGACATACCACCATGAGCTCTTTGTGGAGAACTCTTTTTTCACATAAAACCCAAGGTATATGTCCGAATATCTGTGTCCATATTAAAATGTAGAGGTCAGCATGCCCAGCTCAGCCCTAAACATGCAGCCACTCCATGTCATCCCCCCTCCCACTGATCACCCAAGTGCTAGGGGACAGCATTTCAGTGCAGGGCTCCTCTCCTTATCTTCAGACTGTAACCCAGCCCTTCTTCCTGAAGTTTCTCTATGTACTCCTCTATTGGGGCTCAACCGGGACCCATGTTAAAAGGATTCTCAGGAACTGATCTCACTACTCTTGTGCTCACGTCCTAAGTACAGTGGAATACTTGACTTGGGTATCTTTCTATGTGTACACAAGGAGGCCCTGCCATTCTGCCCTTGTTGGAAACCTGGAGACTCCTTAGGACTAGAGAGGGTAATCTGCAGGACAAACCTGGGCTGCTTTGCTGAGGCCTGCCAAATTTTTGCAAACTCTCAGGTTCCCAGTCAGAATGCCTCCAGGGTGTTTCTAGAGAGTAGTAGGACCCCAGCAGATTTAATGAAGTCTACGGATGACTCAAACAGGATCATCTGGATGTTGGATTTGGTAAGGGAAAACAATGCACAGCTGCAGAATGGGTATCCCAAGCAAAGGAAAGAACTCATGACCTCCAAAGTGCAGAAGAGCTCAGCACAGTCCAGTGCAGGCTGGGTGCTCTGGGAGGCAGCAGTCTGGCAAAGTTTCTGTTACTGCCATGAAATAGAGAATTGAGCTCAGAGACCTGAATCCAAAAACATCCTGCTATGGGAGGGAGAACAACAAAATTCGTTTAAGCTCAGAGACCTGAATCCAAAAACATCCTGCTATGGGAGGGAGAACAACAAAATGCGTGACTTTGGAGACCAGGTTCACAGGCAGGAGATCCTGGGCACATTTTTTTTTTCTTCAGTGAGAGAGGGAGGGATGGAGGCATGAGAGAGAGGGGGTGAGAGAATGAATGAATGAATGAATGAATGAATGAATGAATGAATGAATGTAGCGTTGAACATATTATGAGTCCGAGGTCTTATCCTAAGTTAGTACTTTCTCTTCCTTCAGAGACATTGTCCTCTCCCTTTATGGGAAGCACTTTTCAAAAGTTGCAGGAGAAGTCTCAGAGGAAGTTGAAAGCTTTTCCATCTCTCTTTTTCCAAAGTGGTGAAGATTGTGCATTGATGGTTTACTGTACTCCTCAGGGAGAAGCCTACAGTGGAACTCATGATGGAGCACCTATGTCTCATCAGAGGTGACACACAGATCCTCACCAGGTTGTTCTTTGGAGGGAGAAGCCAATTGATCAAACCCCACATTCCTATCATTCCTTGAGATACTCCTCCCTCCTTCTATAGGCACAGCAGACCTAGGACACCCGTAGCATCACCTCCCCTGTATATCTTTCTGAGGTGCACACTTCCTTATGGCCTGATTTCAGCCTCTGTCACAAAGAAGGCTGGGTTTTTATTAGCCATGCATGGGATGGGGAGAAGAGAAGTTCTGGATACTGGGTGATGGCCAAGCTAAACAGAATTTTAATTTCATCAAGGACTACCAAGCTGCCACGATCAATTTCATAATCACAAAACACGTGTCTGTGAGGTCTTCCATGCTCCTGTCGATATGTTCACCCTCCTGTCCTGAGGGCTGTTGTTTCTACATTCCTCTGATGTCTGTGACTCTCCTAGCTTTGTGCTTGGATATGGCCACCCATAGAGCAGAACGTGAGAGCTGTCCAATTCAGCCAGGTCTGTCCTCCCTCAGACAGTGGTATCACATTCTCAGAGGCATGGAGCTGTGCATTGAGCAAGAGGTTTGGACTCTGGAAAGGTCTCACTCACAGCTGTCATTCCGGGTGGCAGAACAGTACACCCATGCCAGCATGGGTATGTCCCCTGCATGCCTTGACTGATGTGGTGACATCTCGCGTAGAGTGTGCCTTCTGTCTAGGTTGTTAGTGAAGTTTCAGTATTTGGTATACTTAGTTTCATATATATATATGAGACAGGCCATATCTACAGACTCCTGTTTCAGCTTTGTAGACAGCCTTCTGGAAAGGGACAGAGGACTCCTAGATCTGCTTCTTCAGGCCACCTTCATGTTCTTTCACAAGGGCATTCTCGGTGACTTTTATCCAGTACAGGACCAGCATTCTGGGCCAGGTCAACTGCAGCCTAAATACTGCCTCTTGACTGTTCAACTATGGTGGCAATAAGGGTGGAGCCTGGGCACAGAATATGGGAACATTATGATTTTTACTCTGGAAACAATCCAAACATGACTGATCCCTACCCACCTCCCTCAAATCAATGGGTTTCAGGTCTCCATGATGTGTACTTAAGATGTCAGAGGCAAAGGAAGCTGGCAGTTGCTCTGAACATCTTAGGAGAGATTGCTTGAGAACCATCATCTTGCTGTGTAGAATGTCTGAAATGTATTCCTCCTGCCAATGTGAAACTTTGTTCCCTCAGGGGAATAAGAGGCCTAATTCCTTTCTGCTGCCATCCCTGTACCTGGTGGCTGGAGATGGTCACTTGGGCTCTCCATATTTGGTAGATGAACTGTTAGAAATGCCAAGAGGAAGCCCTGTGATAGAGGTGCACACCTTTCATTCCAGCATTTTGGAGGCAGAGGCAGATGGATCTCTTGAGTTCCTTGCCAGCCTCCTCTTATTGAGGGAGTTCTGGGATACCTGAACTACACAGAGAAACCCTGTCTTGAGACCACCCTGTCCCAAAGTGAGAAATGTCATGTGGAGATAAAGGCTGCATATCTGAGCACCTCATCTCAGGCAGTGGTGTAGTTAATGTAAGTTGAACAACAGCCTGTGGCAGTTGGGAGTTGCCCATCCCCCCCAAAGTTCTGCCCACCAATCTCCTTTCTCCAAGGGGGCGTGTCTATCAGCCTCCCTTCCTTCTTCATGCTCTGCCGTGGAACATCCACTGACTGTTGAGAACCAGTGTACAAATACAAAGTACATGTCTGTTGTAGTTTACTTTGTATTGATGTAACAGACACTGTGCCCAAAAGCAACTTGGAACCCAAAAGGTTTATGTGGCTCACATATCCTGATCATTAACCATTTGAAAAGAAGTCAAGGCAGGAACTCAAACAGGGCAGGAACCTGGAGCAAGGAAGTGAAAGAGAGCCTACAGAGGAGGGCTGCTGACTGGCTTGCTGACCTGACTCTCCTGCTCAGGAAATTCTGCCCAGTAATGGCACATCCCCCAGAAGGCTATGATCCTCCCTTACCTGTCACTGATGGAGAAACTTCCCCACACACATAGCCTATAGGCTATGTGATACAGGCATTCTTTCAATCATATTTCCCTCCTTTCATATGTCTCCTGCTTGTGTTGTTGACTAGTTGACTAGCACACATGGGCAACATACAATTGGAAAGAGCAGTGCTAGGACCAGGTGAAATGTCACCAGAGGCAGGGATTCAGGTAGAATGGCATAAGTTTCAGAAGCACCTGGCTGTTCCTTGTGTCTGTCAGGATTTATTTGAAGCAGAAGTGAGGGCCTGGAGGATTGTGGGCTAGAACTCAGTGTTCACAAGGTGGAATGGATCTGTCTGGCAGGTCTGAGAGAAGCTTACAGCTCTGACCTGCCTGCTATAGACAGTTCTAGGCCATATTTTTAATTCATTATCCCATGTATTGATTAGATGGCTTGTTTTTTGTTGTGTGGTTTCATGTGGGACAGTGGAGCCTGCCATCAGACAGAAGACCTTGCAAAGGTTGTGAAGTAGGTTCAAAACCCCCCAGGAATTGTTATAATTGAGAACAGTAGGCCTTAGTATCAAGTCAGACCAAGGTTTACCTGTCTCAGAACACATGGCTATGACATTCTACTAGAAGGACCATGTCACTTAGGAAGAACACCCGAGGCCCTCCCCCATGCAAATAAAGCATCCTAACATCTCAATTTGAGCCAACCAGTAGCATCTACTCCTGGATCCCATGCAACCCCAAAATTTTAATAAGGTCTCCATCTACAAGGAAAAAGAGCATGGGTTATGTCATCAAGAATCATGTGATAGCATCTGTCTTATTGAGCTTTACTTCTCCTGGGGAGTTTTCCCACAGGAAGCTTTCCTTTCTGGATCTGAGCCCTGACCAGCAATCCTGGTGGGAAGTTTCCCTGTGGCTGCTTGTCTAGCCTCTGCGGAAGCCACTGATTATTAATCTCAGCCACAATCTGCCACTCCCTTAGTGGCTCCTCCAGCTCTTGCTCTGGCTTCTACTTTCCAGCTACGTCTATCCCATGGCCACTAACTCTTGGGCTGCTAGGGAAACAGAAGAGGTTCAATAGCCTGCTCTGCCCTGGCTATCTCTTGAAGAACTGTAACATTTTGGCTCCTCTGGCCAGACCCCAACCTCTTGGGACCTTTCCTTTCTGGCAATCCAGCTAGGGATCCCTGCAGGATGTACTCTGGTACAGAGATCAACAGTTTTACAGATTTCAATGAGTTTGAACTATCAACCAGATCTAGACTTGACAACTGTTTTTTTGTTTGTTTGTTTGTTTGTTTGTTTTGCTGTTCTGCAGGGTATCTATTTTCTTTGGTCACCTTTTCTTTGTTGTACAGAAGTTTTTAAATTTCAGGGAAGCCCACATATTAATTCGTAAGTCCATCTCCCACCTTGCCCATATAATTTTCAAAGTTCTAGGCTTGATTGGCTATGTGTAAAGTGTGCTGTGATTTCCTGGAACATTTCTGGCCTTACCTTTGTGGCTTTGATTCATTTGAAATAATCTTAATGTGTAGTCAGAGGGACTTCAATCTTTCACATGTGGAAATTCGGTTTTCCCAGCACCATTTTTTGACCATGATGAGCCTTTTCTCTGCAGTTTTCTATCACCACCTTTATGTAGAATTGGATGTCTCTTACTGTGTGGGTTCACTTTTAGATGATCCACTCCAGGTCAGTGATCTGCTCCTGTGTTTCTGTGTCACACCACACTATTTTGCATACTATGGATGTGAACTATTGGGATGTCTCTAGAATGGTGCTTTTCCTCCTCTTCCTGTTCCTCTTCTTTTTTCTTCTTCCTCCTTCTTTCTCCTCCTCTTGCTGTTTTTATCTCTTCTCTCTCCTCATCCTTTTTACTTCCTTCTCCCTTTCCTTCTTTTCTTCATTCTCCACCTTTAACTCTTTTTTTTTAAAGGAATATAAAACTATTTATTGACCACTGTTCACCATTATTTACAGTAAAGTAAATATACAGTTGGATGACATTCTGGTACTACAGAGTTACTTTTCTGGCTCATTAAACCAGAAGGCAAATACTGAAAAGACTGATCCTACCAGTAAGGAATGAGTCGGTAAAGAAATGCATGCAAGTCATTAATTGGTATTAGCAACTTTTGTTCACTCACTTAGTCAGCAGGTCTTAAATTGCCAACATTAGCTCCAACCATGATTCTATTTCCACATCAAGCAGATTCCATGAATAATAACCTTTTAGTACAGATTTTAACTTTCTACAAAGGAATGGTTCGCCAGAGGAACCTTTAGGCCGACTAGCTGAGCTGGACCTGCCTCTAGAGCGCTGGGACTAAAGGCGTGTGCCACCACACTAGGCCCAAGTCTTTTTATTAAGTCACACTACTACTTTGTTTAATTCCATTTTCTGAAGGTGGAGTTGGTATGGACAACATTCGGTAAATAAACTACTGTATTTACGTGATAATACATCAATTCTGATGTGGTTGCTTTTAAACTATCCAGTAAATTACAGAATCTGTTTAATCTGAAAGGTTACGGTTCCAGAAAAATGTTCACAATGAGGGAATCTCATCCACTTGTGTTTTCCTCTTCAGTTCTTTAAGTATTAGAAACAAGACAAAACAAACATGCCATTGTGTTTTATGCATACACCACATACAAACAAAGAAACCCAGGATGGTCCTTCTGTGTCCCAGTTAAAAATAAGTTCAGACTGAGTAGCGACTGTAAAATCTCCCCAGCGGTTAAGAAAAGCCATTCTTCAAAGCTGAGGAAATACAACATGGTATCAAATATTCTATTGTTAAAGGAAGCAACTAAAGAAAGCTCTTACTTGCTCAAAGCAATCAGTGCCTTTTGATGCAGAACAAAACCCAAAACTATCCCAACTACCGTCAATACTTTCAAAACCAGCATATCAAACTTGATTTTCATTAGAATGCTATTTTTTCCACACTAGTTATTTCAAAACCCAAGATCCAGACTTTATATATATATGTATAAATATATATATAAATGCAAACAATTATTGTGCTTCATCTTCAGGACAAGAATGCCAAGTCAGCCTTTCCTCATAGAAGGCAATGACAATCTGAGGACACTTCATATTTGCCTCCTTTGCCAGCACCAAGTCAGCCTCGTCTGAGTCCTTCCATTTCATGAGAAACATTAATTCTCCACTGCTGTCTGTGGCACCAATTATTCGTTCAGGATCAAGACCTCTGGCAAAGCCCCTTGGTTTGTCAGCAGCATCTCTCTTCTTCTTCGATTTGCTATCATCAGATTCACTGTCAGATAAATATTTCCTTTTTGTACCATCTTTTTCTTTACCAGTTTTTTGAGAATTAAGAAATGCTTCAATTAATTCTGGACAATCTAAATTTTCTTCTGGTTCCCAAGTATTATCAGCATCTGTGAACCCCTTCCACTTGAGGAAGTACTCGACTTTCCCATTCACTACATGGCGGTTCAGAACTTTTTCTACCACAAAGTCTTCAGGCTCTGCCTCTTCAACGTTTTTACTCTTTCCATTCTGTTTCTTTCCCATTTTTTGCAATGTAGTTTTATTGGAGGCCATTTTTAAAATTTAATCGGAGACTTGAAGAGCACTCAAGATGCTCCGTGCCACCTTCAACTCTTCTTTCTCTTCCACCCCATGCTTTGTTTTCTTGAGGGAGTGTAGCTCTGGCTGTCATGAACTCGATATGTACACCAGGCTGGCCTCAAACTCAAGATCTGTCACCTCATCTGCCTTGCCAGGGCTAGAATTAATGACCTGTGCAGCATACCCGACAGAACCGTGTTCTGCTTAGGAATCCTTTGGCTGATGGAGGACTTTGGTGCTTCAGTAAGAAAAGATTCTTGTCTGTGATGAATGTAATTGAAGTCTCAATGCAGACTGAGGTTTATCAGCAGATCACTTTGACCAATATAGCCATTTTACAAACTAGACTACCTTAATAGACAAGCTCCAGACGTCTTTCCATCCTCCAGAATCTTCAGTTTCTACAGTGTCTGAACCTTTTTTCATATATGTTCCTTTCATCTCCTTGGTTGGGCTTATTTGTAGTTTTTCTTTCAAAAAGGTTGTGAATAGGATTGTTGTCCCTGGAAAATTTGTGATTGGTTTATGAAAATATTTCTGAATGCTGTGTGTTGATTTTGTGTTCAGCCTTTTGGGGTTGGTCCCTTTAGTTTTTACTTCATCATGACCTAGCATAGAGTCACCTAGCAGCATGGGACCTCCATTGAAGGTATGTTTCTACTACATTGGCCTATAATCATGTTTGTGATTTGCTTTATTGATGATGCATTTGGAGGCTGAGGGAGATGTTAGTGCCCCCAATGTTAGGCAGGTGGGCCTGGGTTGCATAAGAAATCCAACTAGACATGAGCCAGTGAGCCAGCTTGTAAGCAGTGTTCTCAGTGGGTTCTAATTCAGGGTCTTGCCTGGACTTGCAACCCTGGATATTCATAGTGATGCCCTAAGACCTGGAAACATAAGCGAAATAAATATTTACCTCCCAAAGTTACTTTTGGTCAGGGTATCTTTATAGCATCAATGGAAAAGCTCTGTTGTGTAGATGACACCTGCAATTTCAGTGTTGTGCATCATGACACAGAGAATGTAGGTCTTTTTTGGTCACGGACCTGGAACAAAGTTAATTGGAAGAAGACACACTGCTTACCGGATGTCTGCCAGCACTTCAAGACTGAGGCCTGGGGATACAGGGTAGTGGGTAAAATACTCACAGGGCAATCCCTGTTGAGCCAGGGTCTAATCTATCCAGCTGTTTTTGGCCACATAGGTCATGATGCCTTCCCCAAGACCACACACAGTGTGTGTCCTGCACTTCTGCAGGGTTGTCAGCCCTCATGTACACTCAACCAATCCTGTACCTTCCAGAGGTAGGTACAGGACCTATGCCAGCCTTGTGAAGGTTCCTGTATCGGCAAGCTATCCTGTCTTTTTTCTGTTGTCGTGCAAGGTGTCAGGTATAGTACCTTCATAGGGCGAGTATTGACTCCTCCGATCCTGGTGACATTCCTGACCTGAATCCTCCAGGCAGGTGTGCTCTTCCAAGTGGATAATCTGACACCTAGACTGCATTTGGGCCACAAATCTCACCCTCACATAATCCCTCCCACTTCCCTCTTCCTTTCCTCCTAGTTGTAGAGGATGGAGTGATGGCAGTATCTCCTGGAACCACTCACTATCCCACCCTAGGCCACTTTACTGTTATGTTGCCTTGCACTGTAAATGGCAACCTCATTTTGAGGTTGACAGAAAGCATGGCAATAGCAGTACCATGTCCCAAGAAGGCAATGACATGGCCACGTGAGCCTTGTGTGGCTCATTTCCTTTAATGACCCTCCAAATTTCTAAAGTTGCAATCCCTTAATGATTCTATATAGGTTTAGTGTTGAGTCCTGGACCTACAAGTAAATCTGTAAAATTCCCATGTCAGACACATTTTTCCTGGATTTATTCCAGAGTTTTATCTGTACTGTTTTGAGCTGTGGGATTCTGAATTTTATAGGGGTGGATCTTCGAAATATCAGGCTCTGAGCTTTGTTCCCAACTAAACCAGTTTGAAAGGGTCAATAACCACAAAGTAGAGAATTACAGCTTTAATGTCAACTATAGGTTAATCCTATTTCCAGCCACTTGAAGGGGTAAAAAATCTTTCTTAGCCTATGTATCAAGTGGGATACCATCAGCACATGACACTTACAATGTCAGGACTTGCAAAGTTCTACCAAATGAGGAATCAGAGATGTATGTAGATGCACAGACACAAGACTCCTGAACTTGGGATCCACAGAGACACAAGTTTCACAATCATAGTCCTGGTTGCAACAACATCAGCAACAGGCTTCTTCTGTAGAGTCGAATCCTCTTCCTCTTCTAGGACTCTGAGGTAACCCTTGGACCTGAGTCTGTCAGGTTCTCTGTATCCTGGAATGCCCGATGAGACTTTGGTTCTTGCACTTTTCTCCTGTGCATAGATTTTTTCAAATTTCTAAAGATGTGACTCATCCTTACAGTGGCTAGGCTTCTTGGCTGTAGTTCATTGCTAAGCTGGGGGCATCAGCAGGGCCAAACTGTTCCTGTCAAGAGGCTGAATATGGAGAACAAAATGAAGGAGCTTGCATAAGTTGAGGGGAGAATGGTTTTCTTGCAGAAGATATGTTCCCAGTTCTCTCCCAGCAGTCTTTGCACCTAGCAGACATCCTAGCACTCCACCAATACATAACAAAACACTCATTGCTATATTTGTCCATATAACCTGAAGTCTGAGATTCTTGGCTGGAGCTCTCCTGTCAGAAGAATCAGAAGCTCTCTGAAATGTTAGCCAAGGAGACCTGCAAGAGCTGAAGGAGATGGAGACAGGGATTTGTGGGCTCTCTCTGCACGATGTCAGTCAGGCTTCTTTTGGAAACTGTTAACTTGTGCCACACTGCCTGTCCAGAGGCATTCTAGATACTCTCTGAATAGTGACAGAGTCTTTCATAGTTTGAATATGCTTGGCCAAAGGAGTGGCACTATTTGGAGGTGAGGCTGGCCTTGTTGGAGTAGGTGTGTCTCTGTGGGAGTAGGTGTGTCTCTGTGGGTGTGGGCTTTAAGACCGTCATCCTAGCTGTCTGGAAGCTACTATTCTGCTAGCAGCCTTTATATGAAGATGTAGAACTCTTGGCTCCTCCTGTTTCCTGCCTGCCTGGATGCTGCCATGTTCCTGCCTTGATGATAATGGACTGAACCTCTGAACCTGTAAGCCAGCTCCAGTGAAATCTTGTCCTTATAAGAGATGCCTTGGTCATGGTGTCTGTTCACAGCACTAAAACCCTAAGATAGGGTCCTAGCACTCACACCTTCTGGTATTGTTTCCTTCTCTTCTCCTGCATGCCTGAACTGAATGAATAACATGACATCTACAGGTTGTTCTCATCTCTACAATGGGATTAAGAATGAAAATATCCAATCAGAGATGTTCTCATGGACATATCAAAGTCTAAGCACTTGTGGGCAGTCTATGTCTGGGGAGCAGGTATAGAAGAGCTTTAAGGATGGGGCAAATGTACACAGAGAATGTTAAGATCCTGGGTACTCCCAGGGGAGAAAGAGACACAGCTACCCCTTCAGGGACCATGTGCATAGTTACAGAAAGCATCACCGGTATTGTCTATCTATATAAGGCAAATAAAGAACCCACATGTAGACCTTGCAGCTACCCTACCAAATGTTTCCTTCTGAAGGCTCAAATTCACAAGAGCTGAGGTGCACATATGAACACAACCAGGGATGAGGATGATGGTAAATTGTTCTTTCACTGTAGCAGAAAAATGTCCAAAAGTTACTTCTGATGTGTGCAATCCTGAAATTCATACACCAGAGATTACATTTTAATGTGACTGTGTCCTCTCCATTTCCCAGGCTCATGGGAGCATCATGAAGAAATGATAAGACACTCCAGACACGCCACTGTCTAGAGATGTCTTCCCAGATCTGTACCTTGCCAAATACACAGGCAGGATCCAAAAGCACCAATGGGCTTCAGAGGACTTTTTTCCTCCGTTGTGCTAATGGGGCGGCCAGGAATCCTTTTGAACACTTACCTAACTGTCAAAGGAAGTTCTCTATTCTGGGACATGAATTCCCAGAGCTGGTTGAAGGGTTTATTCATGACAATAAGTGGAGATATTCTCTGGAGGGTTCACAAACTTGGTGATACCAAAGGCAGGGCTCAAAATGGAGGCACAGAATTGTCTCCAAAACACCACCATTGAGGACAATCCTAACTCATCCACCAACCCATAGATAGGAACTTAAAACACACTGGACTGCACCTTTGACCAGAGCAAGTGTGGTCTAAGTTGAAAAGCTGTGAGAGTGTAGTGAGGAGCAAGCCAGCTAAGGATGTAGTTCCTATCCTGTGCTGTCTTCTATAGTAGAGCAGAGTATGGCTAAAGCATGTCCCCTGATTCCAGACTGTGGGTACCTGTCCTGCCTTACTCTGCTCAGGTTTCTTGAACTCAGGAAAACCCCACAACTCACTCAGCTTCTTTTGGGGGCATAAGCCAGCAGACCTCTCATTGCAACATCATCCAGGGTCTGTAATGTCCCAGAGTTGTGGGGAAGGATGGTACTGCAAATAAAAGAGCATGGTATAGGCCAAGAGGCAGCAAGCACACATGACAGAATGGGAAGCTAAAAGCCTAAAAGATGACAAGTTAGCTACAACCTAAGTATCATTCATGACATCTAGTGGTGGCAGCTGGTTTTACATGTTTGTGGGAATGACAAAGGATATTAGACTTGTCTTTCAGCCCTGGGTACACATAAAGCCTGAAAGTGGAGTCCTTTGAACTCTGCATGGCCAGGCCTGATCCTAGCCTTATGAAAAGGACAACTGAGGCTCCTCAGTACCAAATGAGTTCTCCAAAGTTTAAGCACACCCTTGAGCATCACACATTTTAAAACATACTGGGAATTTGATAGGATTTCACAGCTACCTGTTTCTCTTGAACCACCTGTGTCTCATGTCTATGAGTTTTCTTGAAAATTAGGCCCTTAAATACATCTTTTGAAGTGGTCTTTTTGGCATCTTCTTGGAAGCTGTTTTCCAATGGTAACTGCATATTACACAAGATGAGGGAGGTGGTCTACCCAGCAACCACCTGAGAAAATTGAGATAGGCTGCCAGCCAAAAGCAGCAGAGTCAGAAACCAGAAAAAAAACCATCCCCAGGAAACATGGGCCAGCTGCACCTGAGCAAATGCCAGAAAGATAGGGCAAAGCTTAGGGAGGAGATGATCTGTTGAGGTTAGGGCAGGGGCTCTTGGGCATAAGAGCAAGAGACAATGGCAGTGACACTTTTCTGAATACATCTTGTCTGTAGCATTTTAAGTTGATCTTCATGAATGATCCCATATACTAAACAGAATCATAAAAGCATGCAGAGACAATAATGAGGGCTCATGTCTTTTCAGAGACCTGAGACTGCTTGAGTTTCCTTTTACATGATACAGATACTTCCCTATGCTGCCCCCTGAGAACAGATTCCAAGAACATCAGCTATGCCAGGCATGAGCTGCACGACTGACCTCCACTTTGAGCCCTCTCCCCTCATAGCTGTTTGGAATCCCAGTGTCTTAGCATCGAAAGCTAGGTTATCTAAGATGATCATCTAACCTGCATCTAAAAGATGAGATCCACGGTGAATTTCAGTTCTGTCTCTAAGGAGAGACTGAGGAAAGACCATTTGAAGGGTGATTTGAATATTGGCTTTTGTATTTGTGGTGAACCTCTGAGTGTCTCATGTAACGAGTCATGCTAACTGCAACACCTTGACATCTTCTGGGAGGTAGGACTGTGCAGATTTGTTAGTGATCCCTAGAAGACAGAATTGGAAGTATTAAGGTGGTATACCTGGGACCCATTTCCTACTGTAGACTCTCTGTCTACCTGGTTTTCATCATGGCAGAGGAACATTACTCCTTGAACAGGTTATTTCAAGAAGATGAAGATTCCATTGAAAAGGAATGTTTCCCAGAGCATCAATGGTCTAGCTCATACTCTCTGATAAAAACCAGAGCTTGACCTTCACTCCTTTGACGCTTGCTCCACCCTCCTCACTGAGTGCACGACACTGGAACAGGCATTACCTTTGAAGAGATGTGGTATATTTAATGTGGAAGGTGGAGATGGAAGGCAGAAGACCCAGCATGAGTCAAGATCATGCAAGAAAACAAAGCCCTTCCTTTCTTGACTCCTAGCTTTTACAGAAGCAGTTATTTACACTGCCAAGAAAGGAGTAGAAAAGTCTCAACTCTGAATAAACCAAAAAGGTTTGACAGTGGAGCTAGGAACTCCCAGGCTCAGGAACCACACTGGGGTAGATAATGCTCTGAGCTTTAAGTTCATTCTCAGCACTGAGTTATGATTAGGTTTACTGTGTTGGACTTCTCACAGGTAAATAAGAGCATCTTGTGTAAGTGTTCTGGGTATCCTCATGTGGGCTTGCCCATCCTAAAGTGTTACAGACATATTGTTATAGCCACAGAAAGTTCTGGCAAAATAAAGCTAGGCAGAAAGAACAGGGGGAAATGAAATAGGATGCTAACATTCAAAAAGACTTAATGTTAGAGAACTAAGCTGAGAGGTTGAGTATACACCAAACAAACAAACAAACAAAACCCCCCAAAACCAACCAAGGCAAATCTGTGGGACAGATAAGATCCGATTGTCCTGACTGGCATCCAAGGAAGGAGAATAGCACCTGTGTGTGTCAAGGCCATGGCTCCCACTTCCCAGACAAGTCAGGTACTTCTCCTGCATGTACTGACACTGCCTCAGATCCTTCAGGTTCTTCACCTACAAAAGCTTTTCCTAGAAGAGCCAAGAGTTCAATCCCTGGGTCCTTCAACATGATTTGATTAATGACTCAATAGAATTATCTTCTGACCTCCACAAGCTACACAGAATATATACATGCTGCACCCCTTTCTTCCCCAGAGGAGAGGAGAGGAAAGGAGGGAGAGGAGAGGAGAGGAGAGGAGAGGAGAGGAGAGGAGAGGAGAGGAGAGGAGAGGAGAGGAGAGGAGAGAGAGACATAAAGACAGAGACAGAGAGACAGATACAAAGATACTGAGACAAAGAAAGGCAGAGACAAAGAAAACAGAAGAGAGTCAGAAACAGATACAGAGACAGAGACAAAGCTAGAGTAACAGAGAGATATAGAAACAGAGAAATAGAAGAGATAGACACAGAGGTTAGAGGAGACAGCGAATATGTAAGTGAGTAAATATGTAAATAATTTAAAATGCTTTCCAAAGTTACATGCTCTCAGAGCCATACCCACAGTGAAAATTAGGGTAAAGTGTGTAAGCCTCATACACATACCTAATAGCACTGAATTGGACCTACTCAAGGAATTGCAGGCTAGCAGAAGAAAATGGCATGAAGGGTTGACCAGTCTCTAACCTATCACGGAGGGAGGGGCTGTCCGAGACCTTGAAAGTCCCTCCACTAATGACCTTCTAGGAAGTACCAGTCATATTGAGAGGCAAGCCTGTGGTGATACTGTCCTTGTTTTTCTGGTGCCACCATTCCATTGAGAGAAAATTAGTGAGCAGCATTCTTCCTGAAGCATGGATGAAGAGCAAGGGAAGAAGGCTGGATATCCAGATTCCTCACACTTAAGGAATAACCAGTGGACACGAACCACCAGAACACCTGTCACCGTATTCACCATTACTTTGGGACTCCGGATGTTTGGGAGTGTATTCTCTCTCAGGAAGAATTCTAGTATTGGCAGACAGCATGTTTCACAGTGATTCATACCTTAGAGGTTCCCTGTCAAACTGGGTGACCTTCAAGAGGTCAGGATATATGCACACCCTGTGCCTCCCCTCCCTTCTAAAATTCTCCTCTCAGCAGGATCCTGGCACTGGCAGACAGCATGTTTCACAGTGATTCAAACTTCAGAGGTTTCCTCTCAAACTGTGTGACTTTCAAGTTGTCAGCATATATGCATCTTCTAGGCCTCCCCCCACCTCCTTTCCCAAATGGAGAAGCCCATGCATGCTATTTTTCTCATTTGAGCCCTGATGTCCAGGGAGACAAGGCTCTTTTGTTTCCTGTGCATCTACACAGAGTGAGTGCACCCCAGGACTTCCCAGTCTCCCATGGTGGACAGAAGCATCTACCATCTAAAGCTCCTGGATTTCTGGGTGTTGGCATTGACTCAGATCCAGGAGTAACACTCAGCTCTCACACTTTTATTTTCAGCATTACAAGGTGACTCAATCATTTTTGCTTCCAGCATCTTACTGTCATAGTCCTCCTGTCCTCAGTGTCCCAACAGTGAGAGTAGCACACTGTTGGGGCAGGCTGGGTGTGTTCAGATGGAGACAGGGGAATCATCACATTAGTGTCAAGGGCCTTGTCAGAGGATAGTGTCAAATGCTTCTGCTGTAGTGTGGACAACACAACTGCTCAGCTCATCTTGTAGCTGGCACAGAATATTCTAGAGACTGTCCTTCCTGAATGTCCATATAGACATGTGAGGACAGAGAGGTCCAGTTCCTCTTTGCAACTGTGTTCTCTGAGTTCTGGAACAAGATTCAAATCTGACCATGGGAAGAGAATGTCTTCATCATGACAGGAGATAGAACCAATGGTAGAAGGGAGAGAAGAAAGGCCCAGCTTAAGTGTCCTATTAAAATGAGTGTTATTTGGTCTTGGGATACAGGGATTGAAGACATCTGCTCAGGTCTTCCTACCTATTTATCAGATGGTTTGGGCAGCTACGTTCATGTGAATGGAGTCTCTGTGGAGAATTCTGTACCATTGTGTACACACCACATTAATGAATTGGCTGTTGTCTTACTTGCTGGGCATGCTGAACAAAAATGTCTCTCCCAAATCTACAGAAGCTGATGTTCATTCTTGGCAGATGCTCCACACTGATACAACAAGCAGCTCAGCACCTGGATGTCCTTCTGAACTGTGGGGAGACTTTGAGGTCACTCATTAGAGCCTTGACCATTGTCCCTCAACTGATACCAGATCATCACATTGGATTCCATCTGGACACTTGTCCCTGTATACGGCAGCCTCACCTCTTTTCTGCATACCTTGCTCAGGCAGAAGAATTTTACTTTATGTTTCTATTCAGTGCTGTTATCTAGATGTGTTATCCTCAGCAACAATGAACCTCTGCCCTCATAAGGACTCATGTCCTTCCTGGCCTCACACACACACACACACACCAGCTTCTGTAGCACAGCACCATCATGTGCAGAGGAGAGGCTGAAGGAGGGAAAGGCATTAGATTCAAGGAGAGGGAACCCCAGATACCATGAAGAATGGCAGGCCCATCCCTTCTGAGAACCTTCTATTGAATGAGACCTCCCTGGGTTGATTACAACTAGGAAAAGAACAATAGGGTCCAGGAGGGAAGGACATTGGAGCAAGTCCAGAAAAGTCTGAAGTTACAGACGATTTACCTTTTCCTAAATGACTAAAGGCTACACTTGAGACCTACCGTGGCCATTAAGAATCTCCAAGGCCATTGACTATTGGATGTCAGCATGTGGTGTGTCAGGAAGCTAATGGAATACCATGTCCTTTAGGGTGATGAGAGGAAAGAGCTCACATGTGTCATTGGGTTTGTCTCATGCTTACTCTGGGTTAGGGAAAGTTTAGACCTCTGTGCACTGTCTGAACCTCAGTTCCAGAGTGACTCAAGTAATCAACCTCTGTGGATGAAGACAGCACCATTGAATCCCAGATGTTAAACATATGGAGAATAGAATTGGTTGGGAGAGGGTGAGTAGGTGAAACACATGATAGATGAATGAGTGAAAATGTGACAGGAAAGGAGGAAGGGCCATCTACTGTTCCTGGAGTAGCTCATACCCTGCAGTGTCTGGCATGCCAGAAATGGATTGCCACTCCCATCCCAGGTTGGATAGTTTTCTGACACTTTGGTCAAGTTGAAGTCATTTGGGACAAAAATGTTTGTTGAGAAAATGACCTCATAAGATTGTCAAATGAGTCTGTAGTGCATTCTCATGAATAGTGCCTGACTGTGAGTGTTTAGGCCAGTGTGGGTAGTAGCTCAGCTGGGAATAGTAAATGTGCCAAGAAAATCTTGGTGAAGAAGCCAGTAAAGAGCACCCATCATGGCCTCTAATGCTGTTTCTGCCTCTAAATTCCTACCTTTGGATACTATTCTTGACTTACATAAGGGATATTTATACACATGAGTCTGAAGTCAAACCACACTTTCCTATACAGCCAAGTAGGACTTAACTGCTCTCTGTGTCCATGGCATCCATGATGTGGGAACAGCCTTGATGCATACCTGTTGGATTGTGACTTCAGCTAAAGGCAGCCTCATCCCTGAAGCCTTATGGTATCTTCCTACTAAAACATCTCTGCTGGAGAATTCTAGAAAGACCAGGGCTACCAAGTGAGAGAGGAGAGAAATAGCCCAATCAGTACACCTGTGCCTCCCTGTAGAATTTTTTTTAAGAGTAGAAAGAAATATCTAATACACTGAAAAATTTTCCTCAACAGTACAGGAAGCACACACATCAGGTGGTCAAGAACAACAAAGCTCCAGGAGGGACTGCCTAGTGACACTTTTTACCTAGAATCACCACTAGCTTTTAAACACATATAGAGGGTGGAGCCACACACCTGGAACAGGGCCTCTAGACTCTAGGATGTCACTATGATCCCCATTTCTGGCTGGAACTGTTCTTTTCCATTGTTCTACTCACCATCTTATACTTTCCAGTCCTCAGTGCACAGTGGAGTGCACCCTTCAGGTCTTTTCCATGTGTGGCCCATCAAGACTTCCAGAGCCTGAGCACCATTAGGAGTTTCAGGACATTTCACCTAAAGTGAACTTACACACAGCTTCCCCTTGGATGACCACAAACACTGCACTGTCAGAATGACACCATCATATCCAGGGATTCAGGCTGGCAACATGTCACATGGCTTTCCCCATGGCCCTCTGTGCCTTCCATTCTTCCCTCCCAGGCTCTGACCTGCTGTAGCCTTCACAGAAGTGTCTCTTGTGATTCCCTGGACTACCATGCATTCTCTCTGGTCCCTTCCCTTGTTTTCATATAGACCTACACCACCATTTTTGTCTTCCTGGTTTTCCTGGACTCTGTCAGCATGTCTACTGCTTGGGGACAGGTCCATCTTCAGGCCTAAAGATCCCTGGATCCAGCACATAGTGAGGGCTTGACACACAACACATTGGTTAATGAATGTCTTCTGAATGGGTAATTGATCACAGCCTGACACAGAGTCGACCTAGAACACGGGATTGAATCTCAGATCTTGTTTTCACACTGGATGACTAGCTCCATTTAAGTAAAGATGAAGAGGGGCCTATGAGAGAAGACTTAACTCCAGCAATGAACTGGAACACAGATGGTAGAGGGAGCACACGGACAGGCCCAGCCCAGAAAGCACAGAGCAAGCTAGGTGGCTAGGACACTGAGCCCTACCATGCCGAACAGCCCACACCCTGGGAACAAAATTCCAAGGAAATGAAGTGACATAGGTCACGAGGCTACCCTCTGACAAATCAGGAGACACCTTCCAGGCTCTTCAGAAATGGAAGACTGAGTATCAGAAAGATGGTGAATGCTTAGGAAGGAACCGTTCTTATTTCTCAGACATGGAAGCCTTTGAGGTTCGCTCACAAGTTTTACAGGTTTCTTGGGCTCAGTGGGACAGATGTGCTGTGTGCCTGTTTGTTGTGGATAGCCCCGGCCTTGTATTTTGATACTAATTCCCCTTTCCTGTGAAGGACTGCAGAAGAGATGTGAGTCATTACACAGGTGACTTCTAGTGAACCTTCTGCCCATCTTAATTTGTAAAATAAAGGCTGGAGCCAGTGATTGGGCAGAGGAAGGGGAGATGGAGAAATAAAGGCTGGGAAGAAGAGAGAGGACAACTGGAGAGAAGAGAGGAGAGAGAAGACGATGGAGGACAGAGGAGGACGACTGGGAAACAGGAGGTAGAAAGACAAACACAGGGTCTGGAAAACCCTCAAGTTATAAGGGTCTCATAGCTGGGGAACAGAGTAGTGTAGGGGTATCTGCCTAATCTAGGCTTATAGATCATATTCATAATTACTGTGTCATGTTTTTATTGACCTGTCCTATTCAGGATGGAGATTTAAATATCTCCCATAACACCTGCTCTCACACTTCACACAGGAAAGCAGGTCACACAGGCTGAATGATCTCTATGATGGAAGCACACTGACTTTGTGTTCCTTGAACTTCAGTGTGTGGTCCTTCAGCCTAGCACAGAGACTCACCACACTGTTACTGTAGACAGAAGCCTGGACTTTCCTAAGCTTGAGTACTTTTGGGAGGTGATGCTGGATCATATCCTGGAGCTCTCACACCCGAATCCCACCTTCTATTTCCCCCAAGCTTCCTGCTGTCAGCTGCATACAATGGCCCAAGCCTACTGGGGCATGCTGTCAGGAGAATGGCAAGATGATAGGCTGTGCAAGCTTCATAGTGAGACCTAAGGGAGCTTGGTTAGTATGAGACGCAATGGGTGTGAATCCTAGGTATGCACCGGTGCGGGATGCTGAGTAGGTATCACTCAGGTTGTCCGGAGCCCTGCACAGGAGCTGCCCAAGGCAGGACATGGGCTGGATCCCTAGGTAAACTGGAAAGAATAGAGCTGTTTAGAGATGCTTCCTATGTCTGCTCCTTGTGTGCTCTGGAGCAGGCCTCTGCTGTGCACATGTGCACATGCAGTCTTGTTTGTAGGAGATCAAATGATGGGAGGAGAGGATAACCGAGAAGGCCAAAGGTCACTGTCTCAGGAGAATCAGTATGAGGTTTTGTTTCCTTGAGCCTGCTGGCATTGAAGATTCTCTGCCAGCTAGTCTGCACTGGTTAGGAGATGGTTTGAAATACTAGCATGGTGATGTATGCCCAGGCTCTAAACGCCACTGTGGAGATTCTGGTGACACTGCAACCATCTCCTCTCGAAAGGGCATGCAGGATACACAGGAAGTATCCGGATCTGCTTCCCCATGTAGGCACCCAAGCAGCAATGTCAGACTTCACAGTACTGAGCATACTCTGCCTGTCCAGTGGAATTGTAGGGAGCCATTGAGGTGGTCCCTTTGCACTTTGACCACAGTCAATCAGCTAATCACTAGGTCCCCAAGCAGAGTCTATCTGTATATGTTCCTCATGGACAACAGCTCCACAAGCTCCCTTTCACCCTGTCTGTACCCACAGTCTCTTGCTGATTAATGCTAGTTCAGTGGATCAGATACCACCTAGGCATTCTCCAACAGGATTTCTTCTTGTGTAGCCATCCAGCAGCCATGGATGAACTGGGTTTACCTAAAAGCAAGGCTGGAAATAAAAGAGATGAGGGGAGGGCAAGAGAAACATGAAGCCAAGACAAGATTCAAAGTTTAATATTCAGCACTGCGCTTATATAGGGGAAAGCCCACCAAAACCATCCTTTGTTTCAGCTGGATAATGTTGCAAAGTAGGCTCAGCCAGGCAGTCTGTTCTTCTAAGTTCTTGTAGTAAGTAGGAAGTTGTAAGTGTAAGCAAAGTGAATGACATCACCTAGGTGTTAAGGTCCTGTGTGACAAGCAAGGTCTGTTCAGCCTGCTCAAGGCTGGGAATGGCATATTCATGAGGTGGTAGGCCAAGGAGCAACATTTAATCCAGATGGAGGAGAAACATCAGACTATCCGAAGATGTCTCAGAAATGTACACCTTTTTGATTTTCAAATGAAAAGACATGAATAGGGACAGATAAAATAAACTTCAGAGCCGAGATGCGTCCTCCATACCTGCTTACCTTTTCATTGGGCTCTGTCTCCTGCCTCTTTCAGAGGAGCCACTTTCTTGGAAAATATATGGTGGGAATTTGTCTTTGGAGCCCTTGGGAAGCAACAGTCTTGGCAAGCAAGCCCTGATTCTCTTGTGCAGTCTCCTGAAGCACCCAATATTCTGAAGGAGTGATGAAATTTCCTTGTCAGAGTCTTCCTCAGGTGGCAGGGGCATTTCCTCTTCCAATATGCTGCTGGAGGCACATGGGGCAGCCCCAGCCCCAGAATGGAGGGCACAGGCAGTATCTTTGCTCTTCTTCATCGGACAGTATGAAGCAATGGCAGGCATGGAAGCCCTTCTTGCCATCTTGTATCCTCATAGTGTCAGGGCAACAGGGCCATGCTCTCCTGAGGGCATGATGTGGAGGAGGCCAAAGCTAGGCTCACTGTTTATTCTCTTTAAAGGAAAACCAGAGACAGAGGGATGTGCTGGTGAAGGGGGTGGTGTAGTGCAGGGATCCACAGGCTTGGCTGAAGTGTGAAATCCATTCTCAATCCCATTGTGTACCTGTTCTTTGGAAATCAAATATGTACCCATCGGGCTCGTCATATTTTCTTTTCTGGGACTCCAAGATTGAGTTGGCCTTAAACCCCATAGAACACGTCTATGATGTTTTAATCTGGAGAGGTTGCATTTGTGATATTTACTTCACCTTTCATGACCCATGAATGTCTCTTAATGTCTTCTATTGAGCGCCTCGTCTCTGGGGGAAATGTGAGCATATGGTGAACTAGGTTTCAAGTTGCCCAGAGATGTGAATTGGAATGCCATAGGTCCCCATGACAATCTTTTTCTCAATCTCTTTTTCTCTTTCATGGTGCTTCCTCTTTCATTGGGTGGTACCCAATGGTGATAAAATAGAGTAGCATGCCCTGACTCCACACAGCTACCTCCTTGCCATCATATGGTTCCCCTAGTACGAGCTCTGGAGCATAAAAGCCCTTGGTCCCACACTGCCATTTCAGTAAGGTGCCAGGTCTTCACTTAGTGCATAGGCCAAAGTCTATCAGCTTCATTTTTCTGTCTGCATCTTGCATACTGTGTTGAGATTTAACATCTCCATGAAAAACGTCAAGGTTGTATCAGTACTTTATGGCTGACACTATCTGGCCAAATATTTTCTTTACCTCTTCTTCCTTCAGTGGGCCATCCTCAATTATCAGGTCAAGCATGTTTCCTCCTGGAGCATACTCTGTAACTAGATGGACCTGCTTTGATATTACTAGAACCTGGGAGAGGCTATTGATGTTAAGATGGTAAAGTGCATTGAATGTTGATATTTCTGACGGGATCCTCCTGATGGGGTTCTCAGTTATCTCTAGAGGTTTTATGGTCAGAATGGCCTGTGTTTTTCTTTAGCAGGTGAGATTCTTGATGCCAAATCCACTTCGGACAATGGGAAAAAGAACCCCATACTTACTCCTGAGTTGGTTCTTTCAGGAGTCGCTGGTAATAAGACAAGGTTTCCTTTTGCTCTGGTACATACCATTCCTGAGGTACAACAACTCACAACTATCACACTAGATATACAGTTGATCTCTTTAACTGAACAATTTCTAAATTAGACAGTTGTGAAGGAGTCCTACAAGTCACCAACTCTAGCTCTGTAGGGACAAAAACACAGACGAGCCCATAGTCTTATATGGAGGGTGCTCATTCTTCCATCACAGGGGAAGCAAACCAGTAAACAGCACTCCTCCATGGCCTGTGCATCAGCTCCTACCTCCAAGTTCCTGTCCTATGTGAGTTCCTGTCTTGACCTCCTTTGGTGATGAACAGCAATGTGGAAATGTTAGCTGAATAAACCTTTCCTCCCCAACTTTCTTCTTGGTCATGATGTTTTGTACAGGAATACAAAGCCTGACTAAGACAAACTGGGACCAGTAGTGGGGTATTCCTATGATAGCCTGACCATGTTTTTGAGAAGACTGTGGAAGGACTTTGGAACTTTGAAGAACTTTGAGCTAGAAGAGACATTGGGATGTTAAGAGCTCAGTGGTATGTTCTCTAGAAGCTTGGAAGATAATGTTGAGAACAGTGCAAATGATGGAGGCCCAGCTTGTAAAATTTCATAAGGACAATTAAAGACTCTTATAAGAGCCATTGTCTTTTGATTGTGAAGATTCTGTGGTTTTGGTTAGTTGAGGATGAAGAATCAGCTGTGATTAACAAGATACCAGAACTATTAAAGCAAAACCTTGCATTACTGAGACGATGGATGCTGGTTAACTAGAACTAAGAAATTTGCAGTTATTAAGCCCCCAGCATCACTAAGGTGAAATCTGATGGAAAGTGTTTCCTGAGACCACAGAGAAGCTGTGTTCCAGAGGTAGCCATGATTGTACCTCATGTTGGCAGCCAGACTTGGTAATGTATGAGTCACCCAGGGGTTACTGATTTTGAAACATGAAGGTAGCAGCTGATGCTTGACACTGTGAGAGTTCAGGAGAGGCCATTGGTGAAGGTGCAGTCTAAGTGGCAGTTGAAGGCCCAGGAGTGAAGTTGTCATGCAGAGAATTTGAGGCTTAGTACCCTGAATAGAGCCTATGAGAGGCTATTTGTGAAAGTGCAGTCCAGTTACAGCAGAAGACAGCAGTGTTTTGAAGATTCAAGTATCATAAGATGACCACCAAGAACAGCAGCAACAGTGGAGTAGAGGCAACTGGAGCCTAGAAGACAAGGTATGGGCTACAAAGGGCAGAGCTGGAGAAGTGACCCAAGCCTTTGGAGGAACCCATAAGTTGGTGAGTGGATCCCAGACATTGGATGGTTAGAGTTTGATTTTGCTTTTCACTATGCCCTGATATTTTTCATTCATGAAGTATTTTAGTAGACCCCGCAGTTAAGAGACTTTGAATTTGAAAAGATATTGGATATTTTAAAGGGATTGACATTTTAATATGTAAAGACTGAGGGACTTTTAAAGTTATTTAGATCTTGGGAATGAATAAGAATGTAAGGGTTGAGGCTTAATAGTGATGTGTATGTTTGTCTTGTTAACAAGGGGTCAGTTGTACTGGCTGGTTTTGTGTCTTAACTTGACACAAGCTATCACAGAGTTATCACAGAGAAAGGAGCCTCCCTTTAGGAAATGTCTGCATGACGGAGGTCCAGCTGTAAAGCACTTTCTCAATTAGTGATCAAGGGTGGGAGGGCCCACTGAGGGTAGTCCCTTCCCTAGGCTGGTAGTATTGGGTTCTATAAGAAAGCAAGCTGAGGAAGTGAGGGAAAGCAAGCCAGTAAGCAGCACCCATTCATGGCCTCTGCATCAGCTTCTGCCCCCAAGTTCCTGCCCTGTGTGAGTTCCTGTCCTGGCTTCCTTTAGTGATGAACAGCAATGTGGAAATGTAAGCTGAATAAACTCTTTCCCCCACAACTTGTTTCTTGGTCATGGTACTTTTTTTGTACAGGAATACAAACTCTGACTAAAACATCATGTGACAGGGGCTTTGCTCTACTCTGTGTTTGGATGGAATATGAGTAAAGGGTTCAGCTTCTCTGAGGACCTGAGCCTGTAGCTGTTCTATCCTCTTGTCTGCTGGGGCTAGCGGCACTGGGCTCTACCTTCTAAGGCATGCCATAGGGTAGGTAACCATATGGCCCGCTTGGGGTCTGTTGGTTGTGAGTGGATATTTGAAATCTGTCTCCATCTGGCTGTGTAGACAGAGAAGTAGGAAGCCTTGATTTGCTTAGTGTCCAGGTCTTCAGCCTGGGTTGGATCTCTGAGCTGAAACAACATGTCTAAGTGGTACCTCCATAGCAAGATCCAGAGAGCCATAAAAGTTGTAGGATGGATCGGACATGGATTAGAAAATGTATTCTCAGAAATTAAGAGGACAACTCATTCACCGAGACTGATTCTCAGCGTGATGCCTGGCTCATGTTCAGCTTTCTTTGGGCTTCAGAAGGCTGTACAAGCAGCAGCTTTGTGCCTGTTCTGAGGTAAGGCCCACCTGCTTCGTTGGGAGCCATTTTGCCTGCTTCTCTGAAAGCCTACTTGTCAGTCAGAGTCAAGTCAGGCCAGGATCTACTGGCAGATTTCCTGGTGGCTATAGGGAGACTTCTGGATGGGTACAGATTGAGTGTATGTCAGCCATTGTCTTTCCTAGCTTGGAACTTTGTTTCACCTGATACTGTAAAGTATGTAAAACCTTAGAGAAGCTCAAGGCTGCTACAGTACTGACTGGACAGCCTTCTCCATTTCTAACCTTCTAAGCTTTCCCCTCTTTCCGATAATTCTCATTCCCCCTCAGAAGACTGCTCCATTCCATACTGGACAGACCTATACACTGTCTCTGTCCTTTCTAGGGACAGTTAGCTCTTCAGTTGGCTTTGGACTCCCATCATAGGCCCAGATGTTACCATTTCAAGCCTTATTACCTGTCTTACTCCAGGAGGAGTTGGATCTTTCTTGTTTGGCTCCTGTTTCTCCTCAAACCAGCATGTCCTATTTCTTCAGCCAGCTGAAAATGCCAAAGCCACTACATATACAATAGCTTTGCAGACATGCCTGGTCATTAGGCTCTCAAAATGAATACTTTCAGAGTCCTTTGTCTATCACCAACTCAGTTGCTGTTGTTATTGCTGTGGTTGTTGTTGTTCTTGTGGTGGTGGTGGTGGTGGTGGTGGTGGTGGTGGTGGTGGTAGTGGTGGAGAAATTTCCCTTGTTCTAGAGTAGGTATCCCAAATCACCTTTTGGTTGAGCAATCATAAAAGGATCCCTCCCTCAGACTTCCTGTCCCATGGCTGTGACCACCAGGGCAGGAGGAAAGCACATGTTCTGCTGAGCCATCTGTATCTTTCCAATAAGGTTACCCTTCTTATCCTAATGGTTACTGTTCACAGGGGCTGAGGCCTGCAGTTGCCATTCTTTATTGTTGTGTGTTTCTTTTACTCTGTCCTAACAAAGCTAAGTAAAGTACACACTGGAGCAGGTAAGGCAGTCACTTGGTGGACACAGCGGATGCTCCATCTGCCTCATGGACAATAGGAGCTCTAGACATTGGCTTCCCAGGTACCTCTCTGGCTCCTGCTGGAGTAAGAAAGGCCACAGCCTGAGGTCCAAAGTTAGCATCATGTCTTTAGTGGCTGGATAAACAGTTGGTTCTTATATTCAAATGTTTGGACATGATTGGTTAGAATTTTCAGTGAAAGATAATCCATTTTGATTCCTTTTAATTCAAAAAAGTCAAATCAGATCTGTGTCTGCATTGGGATCCCCATGGATCCCAGTGTCAATGTAAGGGAAAACATTCTACTAGTACATGCCAGGATTTCTATAGAAAAAAATGTGTGTCTTTGGGGGGGGCTCATTTAGAAATGTCATATTAAAGAGGACATTTAGCTATCAAAATTGGTAAACACTCTTTTAATATGGGGCAGTTCTTTCCATAGGGATTTTCCCCTCCCCTTGGTAGATGCCTCCATGGATGAGCGAAACATAGCTAGAATCCAAGTGTCTAATTGGTACCTTTCAAGGAGGCCAGATGATGTGAGAAGAGTAGTTGAACATAGAGCATTGTTACCAACTGCTATCATCCCTGTATGTAGAAGATCTCTTGCTAACTTCCTTTCTTCTTGTACTTAGAGCATCTTTCTCTACTTGCTTTCCTGCCTATATATAGGCCATCTCTTGCCAACTGCCTTCCTCCTGTACATAAAGCATCTCTAATCAGCTGCCATCCTGCCTCCCTGTTAAAAACCTTAACTGGACAAAAATTCTCTGGGTGGGGGGGCGGTGCAAGAAACAACATCTCAGAATTGACATCTCAAAGATCATTCATATTAAGAGTGGGAATAGTAGATCTTCTACTTCAGGGTAGAAATTTTCACACTTACTTAGAATGGCAGATAAGAGTGCATCAAGTTGAATTTTGGGGTATTTGTGCAGAGATAGAAGTATCCCATGAAATCTTTAAGTTCTGTTCAATTCCTAGGCACCCTACCTGACAGAACAGGAAAGTTCATGCAATAAAGCATGAAGAAGGGATAGATAGCAAGGAATAAGTTGTGTGAAGTACTGTTAGGAGCTGTTTAGGAAGGGCTAAAGCTAGCAGGTGGCCTTCCTGGAGATGGCCTAACTTTTTGCTTGAACCAAGATGGCTGAGCTGTGAGAGGCAAGGTGCCAAAGAGACTTTGTCTCAGGATGGCTTTTTTGCAAGTGCTATGCTTTTCCTGTCATTATCGAATTAGTGTAATAATCCCTGGGCACTAGCCCACCCTATTGAGTAGACTTCCTGCAGATCAACATAAAAATGAACTTCCATGAATTAATGCTGTTTAAGTGAATAAAAGATTTTATTGAATTCCTGATTTGATCTTAAGAAAAAAGATTTAACAGATGGTTTTATTTGGTTTACTAGAGATAATAATCAAGAATAGAATGTGATCATTCCTCATAATGTTTATTAAAGGCTGTATAATAATACAATGAGCTTTCATACTTACACCAAAAAGAGGACAAATAGCCTGGGGACAAATTTGTGATCAAGGAAAACCAGTCTAGTTCATATTAACAATGAAGCCACTTGTGTGCAATATGAAGATGCAAGACCATGTGAAAAGAATTGCTTTGAGTTTATAATGCTCTTACAGAATAAAACACTGCTTTGAACGAAATATGAACACCCTTCTGTAACTCCCATTTTGTGTAACATTTATCTATGATGTATTTGTCTGTGAAAAGGCCAGAGAAAAGAAATAAAAATGGTGGGGTTGCACTGGGGAGCTTTGCTCCATCCTCCCACCCCCTCATTCCCTCCATCCCTCCTCCCATCTAAATATAGATTTCTGTCTGTTTATATGTACATATGTAGGTATATGTAAGCATGCATGAACACTTGTGGAGTTGATACAGATTGCTGTACTAGAATGGGTGTTATGAATGTACATGTGTCTGTGTATATTTGCCTGTGTACAAAAAATTTAATTATTTTCCTTTCCATCTTCTCTGTTGCACAAAGAGTTAACCAGCCTAGCCAGTGAAGGGCTCCTGGCTAACTGGCCAGAGAAGGGAGCACTAGCAATAAATCCTTTACCTTATCCCATCCACACATACCAAATGTCCAGTGTAAAGCAACAGGTATTAATTTGCCTGAAGCCATAGATTTCTAGCCTCAGAATAACAAAGAATCAAGGCGAGTAAAGATTTTTAATACTAAGCAACTTTTACTTTCGCAAAACCAAATTTTGCCTCAGATGATGCTTTGCCCCCTCAGTGACTCTGGAGAGAATCAGTGTTCTCTGGCAGGCTTCTGGGAAGAACTACCATGCAGGAAATAGTTTATGGGCTGTTTTCATTGTTTGATTTGATCTCTCACCAACCTCAACTCAGAATGTAGGGATTGGCCACTGATGCTACAGGTATTACATTAAGAAACTGCCGGCTGGGCACACAGCTCACTGGTGGAGCCCTTGCCTAGCAGCAGCCATGAGCTGAATCTCCAACAGAAAAGGCTTGGGATGTTAAGTACAGATGAAAAGTTTGCTTTAATCCAGGTGCATAGAGCTCTGCTTGCTCAAGCTCACCTGGGTACAAAAGAGAACTAGCAGGACTGAAAAGGAGAGTTCCTGGAGTGATGCACATTGAGGTGAAGAATGTCTCTGGGAAACCCAGGAACCTGGACTGCGGGCAGACAGGGAAACGCTGTACACAAGAACTGTAAGCTAGCCTGGATTTCAGGGCAGTACAAGAACCTCACCAAGTACAGGCTGTGGGCTCTCATCCTACAGGAAGTACACATGGAGCCACAATCTTGACAATGTGTTACATTTTGTTAACTCAAACCTTGAGTTTGAATGGCCATTTCACCACCCACTTTCTCTTAGTTTCAGCTCCCACTGCCAAGGAAAATTCCTCTTCAAGTTCCTCAGTTCCATATCTCAAGTGAAAGCTTGATTAATATCGCCTCTCCCTTTAAGACAGATTTCTGCTCACCTAAGGACTGGTAAGACACTAGGCTGCACCTTTGGCCTGTCAGTTGTTTTTCCCCTGCTTGGGGAGTGGAGAGAACCCAAGCTGCTCCTGTCTTCAGTGTCTCCATAGTTTTAGCATTCCTGAACCTTTAGTTGTCTCTACTGACATATGAGTTGTCACCACTGACATATGACATTGGAAAGAACTCGCCAATCCTGAGATGGCAGAATTTGGAGCCACAACATGTGCACTTAGAAATTTAAAAGCCTGCATGAGAGCTGGACAAAGAGGCTGCTTTTCCTCAGAAATTCGGACAAAGGGGTCATTTCTGTTGAGCTGTATCATACCACATCACAGCTACTTTTTTTTTAAGTAACCAAAAAAATCAGCTATCATTTATACATTAACAGAGATGGGAGTAAGTAAAGTGGGTTGAACCTAAGGAATGAACCTAACCCATTCGCCTCTCTATGTCTCTGTTTGCACATTATCTCTCTCATCCTTCCCTGTGCTTCCCAACCTCTCTCCTCCTGAACCTTTAGCTCTAGGGCTTCCTGTGTCATGTTCATTACTATCCCACCAAATATTAAGAAACCTTCCATGTTAGTACACTTCAGAATGATCCCTTGAGAGAAGTGCTCTTCGTTTGATTCTCCTCTACCCAACCATGATATTTATTACAACCAAGTCAAACTGTGCTTATATGTTGTTTTGACTACTAACGTGCCTAAACTTCACAGGTGAGGCAGGCTGCACTCTGGACAAAGCTTGGCTGACTCTGTTAATACAGAGCTGCCCTTACTGAGCAACCTCACCTTGTCCTCCCCACCTTCATCCTCCCAGTCCTCAGTGTAATCAGCATCTGGGACAGGATGGGCCGAGAGGATGATTTCCAAGTTTCAGTTCAAAAGTTCTTATCAATAAACCCGTGTCTTCCAACATAAAAGACTTATCTGTGCACTAGGCAGCATTCCTTGAGAAGACATATACAAATGTCTGTGTAACCCAGATGTGGTACAAACAACAGACCACAGAGTTATTCTACCTTAGTCAAGCTTAATCTACTGGTAGGTTCACAGGAGATCAATGCTCATGTACTCATGTGGAGTCACTTAGGAAGTGGTGACTCAAGGGCAGCTCATCTCAAAATTCCTGACCCAGCACTGGTTTCAATGTAGAAAAGCTACATTACTGGAGCTTCTGATAACTGGATATCAGGCCTTGTGGCCATTCTTGAGGGTTACAAGTACCCCAAATGGTTGGAACTATGGAGTGGCTCTCCCTTAAATAAGCTACATTTTAGCAGTTCCAAGTGTTATTACATACTCAACAGCCAAGGCCACTAAAGTATCTACCAGCTTTGACTTCTGAATGAGTAAATGTCAGCCTATTTGATCCACAAAAGCAGTAGTTATTAAGGTCTGCATCTTCCTTACTTTTGCTGCAATAAGACACCATGACCAAGGCAGCAAAACTTATAAAAGTGAATGTGTACTTCAGACTCATATTTATGGACTGAGAATCTACTGTGGTACAGCAAAGGCTTTGTGAGAGGAACAGCTGAGAGCTCCCTAGGTCCACAAGTGGGAGACAGAGAGGAAATGAGTCATTGGGAATGGCCTGGGCTTTTGAACCTACAAACCCAGCCCCAGGAACACAGTTCTTCTACAAGGCCACACTACCTAATCCTTCCCAAACAGTTGTACCAAGTAGGAGCATAGCACTGAAGCACATGACCATATCGGGACCAACCTCATTCAAACCTCTACATAAGTCCTTGGCATTATCACTAGGAAGAAAAAGGTCCTGAAGGCAAAAGTTAAGACAGCCACAGTGGCAATATAGTGAGAGGGACACTCTCCACTTTGTGTTTACCCGGAGCATTTGTGAGGGAATTGTAAGTGAAAAAGAAACACCATGTGCATACATCTGTGGTCTCGGTTGGGGTTTTGTCCCTATAGTACCGGGAGCTGATTTTTTTTCTTTTTCTCCTGTGGCAACTAAAGGACTCCTATGTTCATACTTTGGTTCAATTTCTAGTCCATGTGTTGGGATTCTCCCTGGACCTGTCTGTCAGCACAGGTCAAGGATGTTACTCAACCTCACTTCATGGCCAGCCTCTTCAGAAAGAGAAACCTCAGGAGTCAGTATATGGTGTTTTTCCCTATAGTTGTGTGGGGTGGATTCTGTAAAATTAGCCTATCCTGGACTTGAAGGGACATGAAAACCAGGGAAATACTACCCTAGAAAGCACAGAGAAGCATCTGTACTACATTGTTGTTATCTCCAGCATCTGAATTCAATTTTCAAGTTCCATTACATGATGACATCTATTTTTTTAAATAATTATTGAATGGTTGTCCTGGAAGAAGAACCTTCCTAACTGCATGAAGAAAAGGCACAGAAAATAGCTGAACAGATCATAATGGTATTCAAATACTTCCCCAAAACAATGCCCAAACCACCTGTTTATGCAGACAGCAGTGTCACTTGTTTGACTTTGTCCTTGCCATAAATCCTAGAGCAGTACCCTGTGACTCTAAGACCTTTAATTCCACAGACCTTGTTCTGAGGTAGTCATGCAATGGTAATGTTTCATGGAGTCTGGGTAGGATGTTCTCTGAGATAAGAGCACAGAGCACCTCCACTGCATAGGGAACATACAGGGTAAACAGTAGGCCTAAATCCTAATGGATTCCTGAAGTTCCATATCCCATCTCTGGTCAGCTAATACCCCTCATGTACCAACTTTCGACAGTTGCCCCAAGAAAGGCACCTAGTAGAAGATATTCAGAAATATAATGGTTCACCAAATATTAGTGAGCAAAGTACACATACTATTCCATGTGAAGCCTTCCCAGGGTCCCATCTTAGATTTCCAAGTTTTGTGACTTTAATATGACACACATATTGTCTGTTCATCTGTGCAGAAGGGAGAGTGTGAAGAAATAATGGGGACATACTTAATATTAAAAATTCATACCATAAACTTGGGCTTATCTGAAGGATCTTCACAAAGACTTGGACCCTGGCCATAGACCTTTCTATGCCCCACAATTTCTTCTCGCTCAGTTTTTCCCCATAAAGGAAGCATTGATCCTGTTCATGCTTGTTCAGGCCACTGTGCTTAAACAGCACCTGCCTGAAGACATGACATGGGGCAAAAGTGCTTTTCATTTTCTTCTATAGTCTCCTGAATGAGAGAGACCAAACCCCAGTATTCTTATGTGGCTGTCCCTTGTGTGAGCTTCAGCAAACTCTCAGGAGCAGTGCCCTTGCCATTTGCCTGGCTGCAAACTGAGAGGAGCTAAGAAAATGCAGGGGAGCTAAGAAAATGCAGGGGAGAGAATGAAGACTTGTCTTTCAGGATTACTTTAAAGCCTGCAGCTCCAAAGAGTTTCATCTTTGAATCTTCCCCCAGATTGAATTGTTAAGGCCTTCACATCTGGGTAATAATGTTTAGGGACAGGCCTCCTACAGGAAGGCAGGGACAGTTTTTGTCCCTAGGCTAGTTTAGCATACTCTGAAGTGCACAGAAAAATCCCTATCATATGAGAACCCAGAGAATGGGAGTCTTTGTGAACCAAGCAGGGTGTCACTGGGAATCCACTCATGTGTCATCTGATAAGTACTAATTATAGATACATTGTCCTTTGGTCTCTGAGCAAATGCTGAGGGCTTAAGTCCAAGACACATTAAGTGAAAAAGAGGCCTGTACAAAGCCCATCCACACTCAGAAGTAACCTGACAGAGATTAGTACACGTCTGAGTCCACAAAACTAGCCTACCATAGACAAACTGAATTCTACTGTGCACAAAAGTCAGACTCCAGAGAGAGAGAAAATTATAGTTTCTGTTTGCAATGGCAATGTTCCTAGGATGTAAGCCTATACTTGTCATAACTGACTGAAATAAAATTTCAAACACGTCAACTTTTTACTGGAATATGAGAATTCTCCTAAATGCAGTTGACAATATCATGGTAATAGATATTTGTCTCGAGACAGCATGTAGGGTCAGCTATATAAAAGAGCATTGGTGAGATGCAAAGGCAGGAAGATTTGATATTAAGTTCAAAGAGGGCAGCAGGCTGCACAATGAAGAGATCCAGAAATCTCATTTGTTGTGTGACCTCCATCAAGTCACTGAGTTGAACCTGCACTCCTTAGTGTGTACACTGCTCCTCAAAAATGCTTGCTTGTCCTCCCTTGGAAGCTACAGGACATATGTCCATGAGCTTTTTAACATGACAGCCAGGATGTGTGTCCAAGTATCTGTGTCCATACTAAAACAATGAAGTCAAAGTGCCCAGCTCAGCCCTAAACAGGCATCGAGTCTATAGAGTCATCCCCCCTCCCACTGATCATCACCTGTGTGCTGGGTGACAGCATTTCAGTGCAGGGCTCCTTCCCTTATCTTAAGTCTGTAACCCAATCCTTCTTAAACTTTCTCTATGTACTCCTCTATGGAGGCTCAGCCTGAACCCATGTTAAAACAATTGCCAGGAACTGATCTCATTAATATTGTGCTTACATCCTAAGTATAGGGGAATCCTTGACCTGGGTATCTTTCTATGTGTACACAAGGAGGCCCTACCATTCTGCCATTGTTGGAAACCCAGAGACTCCTCATGTCTAGAGACAGTAATCTGCAGGACAAGCCTCAGCTGCTTAGCTGAGGCCTGCCAGATTTTCAAACTATCAGGTTTCCAGTGATATATGAAGACTCACTTAGAATTCCTCTAGGGTGTTTCTAGGGAACAGTAGGACCCCAGAAGTTTTAATGAAGTCTATGGATCACTCAAACAGGATTATCTGGATGTTGGAGTTGAGAAGGAGAAACAATGCACAGCTGCAGAATGAGTATTGCAAGCAAAGGAAAGAACTCAGGACCACCAAAGTGCAGAAGAGCTCAGCACACAGTGCAGTGCAGGCTGGGTGCTCTGGGAGGCAGCAGTCTGGCAAAGTTTCTGTTATTGCCATGAAATAGGGAATTGAGCTCAGAGACCTGAATCCAAAAACATCCTGCTATGGGAGGGAGAACAACAAAATGCATGACTTTTAAGACCAGGTTCAGTGATGGAGTGATGGAGGAATGAGAGAGAGAGGGAGAGAATGAATGAATGAATGAATGAATTTTTGATATTGAACATCTGATGAGCCTGAGGTCTCATCATAAGTCAGTGCTTCCTCTTTCTTCAGGGACACTATTCTCTGTTTATGGAAAGCACTTTTTGAAAGTTGCAAAAGAAGCCTCAGAGAATGTTGAAAGCCTTTCCATCTCTCTTCTTCCAAAGTGGGGAGCATCCTGCCCTGATGGTTAACTGTCCTCCTGAGGGAGAAGCCTACAGTGGAACTCCTGATGGGGCACCTATGTCTCATCAGAGGTGACAGATCCTCATCAGGTTGTTCTTTGGAGGCAGAAGCCAATTGAGCAAACCCCACATTCCCATCATTCCTTGAGATACTCCTCCCTCCTTCTATAAACACAGCAGACCTAGGACACCCCCAGCATCACCTCCCCTATGGATCCTTCTGAGGTGCACACTTCCTCATGGCCTGACTTTAGCCTCTGTCACAAAGAAGGCTAGATTTTTATGACCCATGCATGGGATGGTGAGAAGTTCTGGATACTGGGTGAGGGCCAAGCTAGACAGAATTTTAGTTTTATTAAAGTCTATGAAGCTGCTAGGATCAATTCCATAGTCACAGGACACATGTCCTTGAGGTGTTCCTTGCACCTGGCTGTATCTTCACCCTGCTGTACTGAGGACTGTCCTTTCTTTCCACAGTCCTCTGAGGTCACTGTGACTGTCCTAGGTCTGTGATTAGATATGTCCTCCCATAGAGCAGAATGTGGAAGCTGTCCCACTGAGACATGCCTGTCCTCAGTTGGACAGCCATATCACACTCTCAGAGGTACTAGGCTGAGAGACTAGAGAGTCTCACAACTGTCATTCTGGGTGGCAGAACGGTATATCAATGCCACCATTATTTCACTAGAATTTACAGCAGCTCGTTCTAGGCAAAAGACCTAGTGTTATGTACCTGCATGCCTTGACTGATGTGGAGACACCTGGCACAGAAGCCAGCTTCTGAATAGGATCTTAGTGAAATCTCAGTCTTTGGTACACTGAGTTTCCATTAAAAAACAATGGAGACAAGAATGTCTCCAGACTCCTGTTTCAGCTTTGTAGATAGCCTTCTGGAAAGAGAAAGAAAACTCTTAGATCTGCTTTCTCAGATCACTTTCATATTCCTTCCTAAGAGCATTCTCGGTGACTGTTATCCAGCTCAGGATGTGTACAATGGGCCAGGTCAACTAAAGCCTAAATACTGCCTCTTTACTGTTCAACTAGGGTGGCCAGTAGGTTGGGGCCTGGACATAAAATATGGAGACATTATGATTTAATTTGGAAAAGGATCCAAACTTGGCTGATTCCCTACCCACTTCCCTTAAATCCATAGGGTTATGGATCTCCACGCTGTCTATTAAGGCCGTAGGGCCTAAGGAAGCTGGCAGTTGCTCTTAACATCTTAGAAAAGATGGCTTTGGGATGACCATCACCATGTTGTGTAGAATGTCTGAAAGGAAATAGTCCTGCCCACCTGACACTTTGCTCCCTTAGGCCACAGGGCCTGTTTCCCATCTGCCACTATCCCTGTGCCTGGTCACTGTGGATGGTCACTGGGGTCTCCACAGTTGAACTGTTAGAAATGCCATGAGGAAGCCCTGTGGTG
>NW_021604590.1:6736099-6737939 GCF_004785775.1 Grammomys surdaster
CAAATGTCTTCTGCTTTTGTTGTTGACAAGTTGACTAACACACATGGGCACCATACAAATGGAAAGAGCAGTGCTAGGGCCAGGTGAAATGTCACCAGGGGCAGGGACTCAGCTAGAATGTCAGAAGCAGCTGGCTGTTCCTTGTAGCTGTCAGGACCTATTTGAAACCAAAGCCTGGAGGAGTGCAGGCTGGAACTCAGTGTTCACAAGTTGGAGTGGATCTGTCTGGCACAGATCTGAGAGAAGCTTATGGCTCTGACCTGCCTGCTATAGAAGGCCCTAGGCAGAGAGAGGTCCTGACTGGTACTCTCTCCTGTCCGTGAAATGGTCCCTAACCTGCTTTGGTGTGTGGACTATGAAAAAGTTGAATGGGAGAAGACCCAAGGCAGTCTATTTTGACATGGACTTGATTCAACTAGGACTCAGAGACCAGTTGTCTCATCCTCAATTGGCAAAGACATTACTCCTATGTGCCAGGGTGAAGAGCAATGGCAAAGCTTCGCTCTGGAGCCAAATCATAATTGTTGATGATCAGTGCCTGGAAGTTCTAGCAAATGTGGTTTTCCCTCTTGGAGGTTTACAGCCTGATACTATTCATGAACAGATTCCTCTCACTCAGTATAGATATCACTTCCTCCTATGCTGTACCAATTAAACAGCCCATGATTACTGGTAGCCATAGGCACACTTAGAGATTCCAACTGTTTTTCCAGCTTTACTTTCCATGTGTCTTTTCTTCTTTATTTCCTCAGCAGCTCAGGATAGCACACTGAACCAGGTGACCCGCTGAAGATATCTTTAGTGACCTACACACTCTCCCTAAACTCTCAATTGGCTGACTGGTTTGAGACAGCCATTCTCTGCATATTCCTGGATGTTCTGGAACTCACTCTCTGTAGACCAGGCTGCTCTCAAATTCCCAGAATTTCACCTGCTTCTGCTTCCTGACTTCTGGAATTAAGGTCTGTACCAGCAGCAACACCCAAGCTGGTGCATTCTTAAGGGTATGTCATGGAATTTGTAGGCTTCCAGTACCTCAGAGAAGAGAAACAAAGGAACTGGCAGCTCTTCTGTGTCAGGAGCCATAATGGAACAAGCTAATAACTAGCAGGTAATCCTCCAGAGATGGCCTGCTTTGGATTATTGTGTAATGGCTTAGTCTTACTAAGCAAGGCTGTAAGGGACTCAATTTAGGAAAGATTCCTGCTATTAATATGTTTTTCCTGTTATTATTAAACATATGTAACAATCACTAAGTAATAGGACACCCCTTTGGAGCAGATCTCTGCAGATCCACAAAGATGTACTGTCTTCTAGTGATGCTATATAGACAAATAGATGACTTAAGACTTAATGATAATCCTATAAGAATCCTTAAAATTATGTCTGTGATTATTAAGCTCTTTTATATTGGGACTGTGATTAGGTCCTTTTCTGATCGTCAAAACTGTAATGAGAACTCTGCCAGTCTCCCAAGTAACACCAGTTCATTGCTCTTAGTAACCAGACTTTCTCCTACTCAGAGAACATTCCAAGAGGCTGTAAACAATTAATCAAAGGTCATAAAATGGGAACTAACAATTTATTAGAGATGCTAGGACCGAAGATAAAATATTAACTGGATTTATCGATACAAAACTTTACTAATAACTTAATTACGGTTTTAAACCTTCTGTGAACCTGTGGAGCTGAGACAGGTGAGGAATGTTTAGACAGATAATTACTTCTAATGGATATACATGTAAACATTCTCTGTTGTGAATTTCTATTTCAATTTATGATTTGATTTTGTGTGAACTTGTGATTAACTTTGTAACATGTGATCATGTATTTTGAAAAA
>NW_021604591.1:0-57049 GCF_004785775.1 Grammomys surdaster
ACAAACATACTAATTTTCAATAATGCAAGAAGAAACTTCTGTTTACATAACAGAATAAGAAGTGGCAGAGATAACAATAAAAATGACATTAAAGAAAGTCAAATCCTGTGCTGTCTTCTACTTAAAAAGGCTGAACTAGCCCAGCATGGTCTACAACTTTAATCCCAGCACTTGGAAGGCAAAAAGGCAGGTAGATCTCTGTGTATTTAAGTCCAACCTGGTCTACACAGAAGTTCTGGACCAGCCAGGGCTGTACAGTGAGATTCTGTCTCAAAATGAAGTAAAATTAAATGGTAGGAAAGTATATATGTAAAACACCACCGAAATGCAGTGGTTCTCAACCTTCCTAATGCTGCAACCCTTTAATACAGTTCCACATGTTGTGGTGGTGACCCCCAATCATAAAATTATTTTCATTGCTACATCATAACTATAATTTTTATACTCTTATGAGTCATAGTGTCAATATCTGATATGCAACTCTCATGGAAGGGTTGTTTGACCCCCCACAAGGTTGAGATGCGCTTCTGTTAGTTAGGTAAAGCGGTTCCTATATTCACTGGTTCTGATCATTCTTTTGCCCTGTGCTTTGAGTACATGAAGGGTGTTTTCCAGTTGAAGAGTGGAGAGAGCTCCCAGGTGTCTGTGAGAGTTCCTAGGTCTGTGTGGATGTCTGTATATCTTGCCTTCCAAATTAGGTTATGGGTTATTTATTTTGGATAGAACCTCATTTTTTATGGAAAGTATCTCCTTTCTATGCTCAGTCAACAACCACACAGACCTGTGATCAGGACCCGCGCATCCTGTGAGGCACACCCTTAACCACTATTTCTAGAGCAAGCCCCTGAGGATGAGGGGGACATTCACCCTTCTCCAAGCAATCCACTACTCAGCTTAACACAATTATCCCTGTTAATGCTACTAAATCCTTCCAAAGTTTTTCCTTCTATGATTACATACTCTCTGCTGTCTCTCAAAGTTGGTCAGCATTCAAGAAAGAAAGAAAAAATCAATACTCTGGCAAAAATAAAAAACAGTCTGCAGACCCCCAAACCAATCCTTTTCAAGATGGTCCGTGCTGACCTTTGCCAAGCATACCCCTCTACAGCTAAGACACAGACATATTCCAGTTTATCCTCTGCTGACTGACAACTATGAAGCACAGAAGACTCAGCTTGCTCACCTTCCCCAAGCTTGGCAAAGTCCTTGTTCAGCAGCTCTTCAGCTGTGAGTTTGGAGAAGTTGTCGTCATCAAAAGGATTCCATGTGGAGCCTTCTGAAGCATTAGAGACATTCTGCTGTGAAGTCCGTGGAGAGCCTGAGGGAGTGGTGGTTGCAGACCTGGGAAGGTGCGCACCCCGAGGGTGAAGGGAAAGAAAGTTAAACAAGGCCAAAGGACCCAAATGATTTTCTCTTCATTATGGTATCAGCTCTTTTCTCAGTTAAACCATAATTTCCCAGTGTTTTCCTAAAGGATTTCCCACAAATCTGGAAAGCTTAGTCTTTACAAATGCTGTCTCCTTCACTTCAGCTCTCAAGAAATCTTGCAGCTTGCCTGTCTTTTGCAAGGCCCTTCAGGTTAGGATCTACAGCAAGCTATGCTGAAGCCTGTGTGTCAAGCAAATATAATCAATCCCCTTTTCTTGGCTGCCTCTGACCTTCCAGGATCCAGGTAGTACTAAGCTATCATCCCATGTTCAGAACATTGTTCAATGGCAGAAGCGTTCTATCACTAAACAAACAAACAAACAAACAAACAAACAAACATGTACCACTACTTTGTATGTTTACATCACCCATTTTTCTTTCAGCCTTTCTTGACTTAAATATGATTAACCTTAGATGACATGGTTTCAAGGAAGCTATGGATCTAAAATTACACTGACACAATGGTCAGATGTCACAATGGTCACAATGGTCACAATGGTCAATAAGACTGACTATACGTGAAGCAGAGAACCAGCAACTTATCAGGTTCATGAAGGCTGGCCAAACACACAAATATTTCATGCTAAAACAGTGTGATTTATGGTTGTAAGAAGAAAGTCCCTAGACAAAGTACTTCACGAGAGGAAAGAGCAACACCTCACACAAACCTAAGGAGTCAAAGCATGCTCCCTCTGGGACAGGGAAGCAGCAGTTCCAAAGGTCACAATGAGCCAAGTCACCTGTGCAGACAATGCTTGCTGAGACAACACCTTCTAAGTGTTGAATGTCCAAAGTATAATCGTCAGTAAGGGAGAATTAAGACTGAGCACAGAACAGATGGGAGAATGGAAACTGAGTCTTATGATCTGGACAGTGCATACACTGTGGTCTCTTACTAAATACAGACATGTACTGGCACGTGCTTACTATCACATCTCCACAAGCTTATGCAAACAATCATATGGTAGTAACCCAGAGCAGACCTTGTCCACATGGTAAGAACAAACATACTTAGATTTATTGAGACTGGCCTCAGCTGCAGCTGCCTGAAGCAGCTGGGTTGATTTGCTGGCAGGAACCCCAAAGACTGCACTGTGGGTTACATCACTGAGAATCCTTCTGTGCCCAGCACGTTGGGTTTTGGGGGAAGATGGAGGAGTGAGAGATCCAACTTTCTGTCCCTGGATGGTTGGAGGTGGAGTTGTCTGAACTTTTGGCTGTTGTCTCGCTGAGGCTTGAATCTGCTAGGGAGAGAGAAATGCAAAGCTTCATTATGAGTGGAAAAAAAGGAGGAGAAAGAAATGGAAAAGAAAAACAAATCAACACCCAGGTATAATAATACTCCATTTGTTCTTGTAAGATTTGAATGGCTAAGGTTATCAAAGCCAGAAAGAAAGGCGACAGCCATCTGAGGTGCAATGGAGACTGACACCACCAAGGCCTTGCCTGGTTCTTATACATACTCAGTTTCCATTAGCTTCAATATACATATCAACCAGATGTAACACAGCTACCAGCCCAAGACCACAAAAGCTATTCCCAGCCCTAAAAGACCTGGGAGGCATCTTAAAGGACTGATGAAAACAAACAGCCCCTCCTCAGGGATGCTTCCACAAGACAGACAGTAGACTCTGCCTTCTACTGCAGCTAGAAGACAAGACACACTCCAGCCAAGATGCTTTGGAGCAAAACAGTTTCTGCTGAGAGTTTGGATTCCTTCCTACACTTAGTAGAGTAAGTCAGACAATCCCAGCGTGAAACATGGCAGCTCTTTTTTTATTTTGTTAAAGGTCTTCACTTCACTGGTGGGATGGATTCACAAGAAACTAATTGTTTCAACCCCATGGGAAAAGGGCAACACTAGTTTGATGCAATTTGCCTGCTCCAATTTTCATTAAGAAAATGGCACTGAAGATCAGCAGAAAATACAGTGAGATAGAAGAAAATCCTTAATGATGCCTGAGTTAACTGAAGGACTCTTGAGAAGTGGTTCACAGAACAAGAAACAAGCAGCAATGTAGTTGTGACCATGTAAGTGGTCCCTAGCATAAGCCACCTCTTATCAAGCTAAGTAATTTAAAAACCATCCAGAAAGACACACCTAAGCCCTTTCCTTACTTTTGGCAATCTGGAAATAAAATGAGCAAATACTGAATCCTTCAGGGATTTAACTATCCCTTCCCTCCAATCCCTCTACTCATGTGAGAGCTACCTCTCTACATTGAAGCTCAGTTCCTATGTTGTGTTGCTGAAGTAGAGAAAAAGAATTTAAGAAAGCAGAACATGATCTTGATGAGCCAGGATGCTTACAGCAGGGGAGACTGTCTTCCTGATGCCCTCAGGAGTTGGGATGGTTTTCAAGGCACTCTACCTACCCGTTCTGTATGCCAACTATTCCACCAACAAGATGAATGTCAGCAGACCTACAAGGCTCTACTGTCAACCAAACTAAGCCAGGAAGGGTAACACAGACCACTGGGGAGCAGAGAGCTCTGTGAAGGTCAGGGCGCTGGCACTGCGTCTTCTTTTGGGGTCCAGAGCTGTATCAGAAAAGCCACCTGAATGCCAGTATCCACAGGGGTCAGCATGGACTGGCTTGTCAAATTGGAAAGGGTACATCACCAATACAATGGACTCTGTGAAGTAGCAGCCATACTATTTAGAGAACACTGTCACTTCTCTTACCTATCCTTCATGTGCAGCACACATAACAGAACCTCTAGCAGGAGGATTCCTCCTCTGACAAATGATCAAAGAACCACTGAGCCACATCTCCAAGACAGCAAAAGCTGATCATCTCCAATCTGAATCCCTGAAATCCTTAAGCCTCCAAAAATCGTCACTTTTGAGCACTGACATGATACCACATGTGAAAAATTCATGTATCAGGTTACAGCCAAAAGGCAAAATATAATATATAATTATTTCATTGCACAAGTACTTAGGAAATAAATTAATTCTGTGTGTAGATTTGGATTTCACCCTCAAAATATATCCTTAGGAATACAAAGATGTCAAACTCTAAGGTACTTTTTGGTCCTAAGTATTTTGAACAAGGAACACTCAACCAGAAATACATAGCAGCTCTGCCCACCAGTTGCTCCTACAGCAACCTCTCAAGGCAGGTTTTATGGGCACTAGGAATCAAAGAAAACAAGTGGCAATGGACCCTACAGAATAAATTCCAGTACTCTCACTTAGGAGAGAGAGAGGATCTTCAGTTCATTGAGGCTGACTGGCCAACCAAGATCTTAAGACCACTTGGAAGTAGAGCCTCCTCCACAGCCAGAATTAGAAAGGGGCAGAGAGTCAAGAAATCATGGAGGTGACATACACCTTTAGTCTGTGTTTAGGAGGCAGAGACAGGCAGATCTCTGTAAAGTCAAAGCCAAACTGGTCTACATAGCCAGTTCCAGGCCAGCCTGGGCTACACAGTGAGACAGTCTCAAAATTAAGAAATTAAATTAAATTTTTAAAAAGGGGCAGGAAGTAGGAGTATACCATAGGAGAAAGTAAAAAGACAGTCTGCTGTCTATTTTGTTAAAAGCTCTTCTTTTAAAAAATTATTTATTTTATTATTTAAAAATAAATATTAAATATTTATTTTATTATTATTTTTTTAATTATTTTATTTTATTTTGTGTGTGTGCGCACATGTGCCTGTGTTTGTGCATGTATGTGTGCCTGTGTAACTGCACATGAGCGCAGGTACTCAAGGAGACCAGAGACATGGGACCCTTTTGGAACTGAAGTTTTAGACAGCTTCCCAACACAGGTATGGGGAACTGAAACTGGGGGTTCTGCAGGAGCAGCAAGCTGTGTCAACACTACCTAGTGGGCATGTTTTTGCTTGCCTATATAGGTCATCAAGGGGAGGACAGACAGCTTTCCTTGCCAAACCTGTTTGCTGTTCACTTGCTTACTTCTCTAGATAAGCCCTACCATGAGACAGCAAGATAAAGCAGGTCCAAGTTGGACAGCTCTCTGGTTCCTACTAGGCAGTTGGCTTCCACCTTGTGTCCCATACCCACCATCCAGGGCACAGGGCTCAGTGTTGGCTCATCCAAGACCCATGAGAAGGCTAAGGGTTCATTCCCAAGACAGTAGACACTTTGTCTGGGAAAAAGCAGAGAAGAACCTCTTAAGAAGTATCTTCCATGGTGATGGAACATCTCACCACCCTAGAAAAGCATCTGCTATCACCATCCCCAAACACAGCTCAGAGTTCTTGCTCCTTGCCCCACCTCTAGTACAGTCCTTCTGTATATCTTAGGTAGCGATTTTCTAGTTTAGATCCCAGGTTCTAATTCCACAATAAGAAGAGTAAACTGAATATTTAAGATTTCCTCTAGTTATTTCATATAATAGTTTTCAAAACTTTTTCTATTATCACAAAGTTTATTTTAGGTCAAAAGTACAAATAATGGTTCTCTACCATATTCCTACAGGAGACTGAGTTGATTCAGAAACAAACATGTAAACACACTAAGCACAACACTCAGAAAACTGAAAGAAGACAATCTACCTACAACACGGTTTCCTTTTGAAGGCCTACAGGTTTTCTGGCTGAGGATGGGCCAATTCATTTCTCTGCTAGAAATGAATCCTCAGAAAGATAGTTTAGATGTTGGGTCTCCTTGAGAATGAGAATAGCTGGATATATAAACACCACTGGCTAGGTATTCAAAATGGCTTTTGATGAGAACAGCAAAGTTTTTATTACTCTCATTCAGAAATCTGAGTATAGAAGACAGGTCACTTACTAAAGAACAAGCAAGAGAGTCTGAGATTTGCTGAAACTAAAGGGAATAGTTGGAATTGGGGTCTGCTGCCACATTCAGTCAGTATCTGAAAATAGACTCAATCTCTAAACTGACAAGATGACTCCAGTTTCAGGATGCTCTGAAGAATAGCGGTTATCCCATGGTATATAGTCCCAGGCAAGCAGTCCTTTGACGATTACTGCATGGCAAACTCAAACCATATGCTTAGCAAGGTCATTTAGGATGAAGGACAAACAAAATGGTCTCAGAATTTCAGGGTAAAGGTGGGGCCACCTGTGGTGGTTTCAGTGAGAATGGCCTCCATAGCTCATATACTTGCAGGCTTGGTCATCAGGGAGTGGCCCTATTTGAGAGAGATTAGGAAGTGTGGCCTTGTTAGAGGAGATGTGGCCTTGTTGGAAGAAGTGTGTCACTGGAAGCAGGCTTTGAAGTTTAAAAGCTCAAGCCAGGCCCAAAGCCTCTCTTTTCTTGTTACTGTGGCTGCAGATATAGAACTCACAGTTACCGCTCCAGTGCCGTGTCTGCTTGTGTGTCACCATGTTCTCTACCATGGTGATAATGGACTAAACCTATGAACTGTAAGCCACCTCCAAGTAAATGGCTTTCTTTTTTAAGAATTGACATGGTCATGGTGTCTCTTCATAGCAATAGAACATTGACTAAGATACTACCTGAACCTCCAGACACAGCATGGGCACAACAAATCAAACTGTCCCTGAAGAAGGAACAGAAAACAGCTCTGCTCCCAAGTCCCTGGCTGTTCAGCAGTGACACTGATAAGACAAGGAACCTCTTTTTCCAAAGTAACTTCCATGTGAAAAGCAAGAAGGTTCCTTTTCATAAGTAGTGTAAAAATATTCTTTCAATCTCTGCTTTCTACAGAATACTTTACACTTGGAACTGTCAAGAAAAAACTGAAACCCTCTAATCACAAGGGTAGAACAACCTTACCCTAGCTCAGAGCCCCTGAGGCTGCTGCCACCTCTTTCCTTCCCTTCCCAGCATCCCCCATCGCTCCTCTTCAGTCTTACCGCAGGCTCCTGGGCAGCGGCTGCCTGTGGGGCTGAGGCTGGCTGTGCCTGAGGCTGTGGGACTACCACAGCAGTCTTCTGCTGTAGGGCAGCCTGCTGAGCCATCAGCTGTTGCTGCTGCTGCTGTTGTTGCTGCTGCTGGTAGAAGTTCTGCATCAGTTGTTGCTGAGAGCCTCCCTGGGACACCACAGGGAACTGAGCAGTGACTGGTTGCTGGGCTGCTGGGTGTACTGCCTGAAACTGTACAGGAGAGTGGCAAGAAATGAGGAGGTGAATGCAAGCCTATCACAGAGCCACATTCACAAAAGACTAATGTCTCAATAACTATAAAGATGACACTGAAGCCAAAGGGAAGGCCCAGCAAAAGCACAGTAGCTGGCCCAAGGAGTTCAGGGCAGGACTCAAGGCATTAGAATTAATACCAGCAACATTTGCACTACAGGCCCTTCCCACTGCAGCAGACTGCTTTCCAGGCACAGTCCCAGGGAAACTACCAGATTTAACTCAAGTGATCTGAGACTAGGGGTGAACAGAAGTGAGAAAATCGCCCATGCAGAAGAAATCCTTCTTACAAAGGATTTTGAAGCAGTCAAGAATCAAATATTTCCCGGCATGACTAGAATGCCTCAGAGATGAGACTGAAAAGAGCAACTAAAATGTTAACCAACCATGTCTATCCTATCTGAACTCCCCAACACATCTACCTTTATGAAATTCTGCCACCTTCAAATACTCTTATTATTCTGTGCTTTTTGTAGGGTCTTATTACATTGCCAAGGATCATTCCAAAAACCTGTGGACTTAAGTAACCCTGCTGACTTAGCTTCCCAAGTGGCAGGGGCTTAAAATGAACCCTATATGCATCTTCCTGGCATTTCTTTTATGTCTTTCTAATCCACACTGCTTGGACGTACATGCTAGGTACACTAACAAAGCTTGAAACAAGAATATGCTAATAAAAGTGAGGATACTGTTTTACAAACCTCACTGAGTTAGGATAAGCCTGGATAGCATGTGTATACTAGGGCAAAATTAAAAGGCCAGCAAAAACAATATGTACATGTATAACTGCCTGTTTACAACAGCAATAACCCAGACCCACCTACAGGGATCTCAAAGGGCTATGGTCTGTCCTTAAGGGTGACAAAGGGACATTCTAAAGAAGAAAACAGGAATTAAGAGTATATCTTTGCAAGAATGAGAAGACAGAAGTTTGTAGATCTAACTTTAAAACTGATTATTTTACACATTCATAAAACAAAACTGATCCAAAATGCAGGAAGCAAAATTAAAATGAAGTCAATAGTCTGTGTATCCAACTGGCAGCTAAACTCCACAGAAAATAATGTGCTTAATATTTAAGGGTTGCCAGGTATGATGGTGCATGCTTATAATCCCCAGATCCAGAAGACTGAGGCAGGATGACTACCAAGAGTTCAAGGTCAGCTGGGCTGTTTTGATCCAAAGGCAGCAAGGAGAGAGACACTGAGCTGGGCTTGGGCTTTTGACATTTTAAAACCAACAACAAAAAGACCTTTAGATAATAGAAACAATAAAATTCAAGAATTTAAAAAAAAACCCTTATAATTACAAGTCTGAATTAGATATATAAATCTGAACTCATGTATGTTTTCTAATAAAAGAAACACATTTCTAAGCATCTACTAAAAAGGCCTAGAAACAATTATCAATACTACCCATTAGCAAGTAATTATTTTTAGGGCCAACTGTTGTTTCTAAATATCATTCTCATTAAAAACAATCTGATCTCTAGAGAAATGGATGACTAAGTTAAGAGCAGAATGGTCATGGGCAGTTAGTACTCTCAATGCAGAGAAATCACTGATCACGAGTTACAGCCAAGGGGCCCAGAAGCCAATTTAAAGGAACTAAAATATACAAATCCATAAACTTAAGTAACACACTCACTGTTACCTCTGAATGAACACTGGTAAATAAGGACAAGACCTCACATCTTTCTCACCCTCTTCTGTACAAACAGGAACTCAGGGTAACTACACTAAGATGATAAAAACAACTCTACATAGGCTGGTAAGATGGCTCAGTGGGCAAAGGCACCTGCAGCCAAGCAGCCTGAGAAGCTGAGTCTGATACCCAGGGCCAACTTGAGAGTAGGATTTCGCTACCCAAAGTAGGTTTAAAGACTTGGAAAATATCAGCAATGGTTAGCAAGCCAAAGAGAAGAGAAAAATTGAAACAAACAAAACAAAACAAAATAAAAAAAAAAACAATGAAACAGACAATACCTAAGCCCACTGGTGGTTAAAGACAACACTGGCCACCCATCAGAATGAACAGGAAGAGCAAAGAACTCCAGACTGAACTGATACTGAGCCTATCTCTGGAAAGCACCAGTTTAGGTCTGCTGAGAGAGCTCAGCAACTAAAGGCATTTGTAGCCAAGTCCACCACCTGAGTTTTAGCCCTGGAGTCCACATGGTAAGATAGAACAGATGCCTGAAAGGTATCCTTTGACCTTTACATGCACGCCATAGAGCATGGGCTCAAATATACATACACAGACAGACAGACAAATATTGTGAGTGGTGAAATATACCAAATGGTAACCAAGCCAAGTTCATAATATGAAAAATATTAAAGAACAAGAAATTCAGTTTCTTTAAATAAATAAATAAATAAATAAATAAATAAATAAATAAATAAATAAAATGGCAGAGGAGATAAAATGATGTAAAAGATATATCAATCTCTCTCCCTGTGGCTCGAGAGTTGGCCCAGTGGTTATGAGTGCTTGCTGGAGTTCAGATCCCAGCACACATGTAACAAGCCAGGTATCCTGCAAATATCTGTAATTCTAAATTCCATTTAGAGTTGGTCCATTGCTCTTCTTGCCTCTGAGTGTTCACAGGTATATGTACCCAAATATATATGTATGTATACACTCATACAGACACAGATACACATTTTTTTTAAAAAAGAAATCAATCATAAAATATATATGTTCAAAGTTAAAAATTATGTAAAAAATAATGAAAGATAATATATCCCAACTAAATAGAGTACATGAACCTTGTTTGGCTCCTGATCCAACCAAGCAAACTTAAACTATGCAACATCTGAAACAGTTTGATACTACTAGATATTATGTGTTAACAGGACATCACTGTTATTCCCCCCCTGTATCTCCTTAGAAAGTAGCTCTGTTAGTTAAGGATGCTAAGTTGGGGTGAATTCCCCAAGGCTTGAGGACAAGTTCTGAGAGTTATTAACCATACTTTGATACTTCAGTTTCTACATCTATGAGAAGTGATAACACATTTATTGGTCAGTGACTCTTGGCCATCCTAGCACTTCCGAAGGAAGACACCTGCACCTAGCAGGCCTTTCAATACTAATATTCCACTGTACAAAGCAAGGGTCACATAGAGCTCCTCACCTGCTGAGTCTGAGCCTGCTGCTGCTGTTGCTGTTGCTGCTGCTGCTGCTGCTGGTAAAAGGTGCCTGCTGGCTGTGGTGGTGCTGTAGGCTGCTGTGGCTGTTGCTGCTGTTGCTGCTGTTGCTTGAGGAGGAGCTGCTGCTGGTGCTGGGGAGTGGCCTGGGCCTGGTTGGGCAGACCTTGGGTCTGGGTAGCCGGTGTCTGCTGTGGGGTGGCTGGAGCTTGTGGCTGCTTGGGTTGAGATGACTGAAGAGGTTGACTGGGTGTGGCTTGGGCTTTAGGTTGGGAAACACTGGCTAGAAGTCCAGGCGGATTGCTGGGTCCTGCAATGAAAATAAACTCCATGTAAGGGCTCAAAACTCTACCAGACAAAAATGGTTTTCTGAAGCCTGGCAGTGGTGGTGTACACCTTTAATTCCAGCACTCGGGAGGAGAGGCAGGTGGATCTCTGTGAGTTTGAGGACAGACAGGGCTACACAATGAAACCTTATTAAAAAAGGCTTTGTGATTTGCCACACAAGAAATGGCAGAAGTAGGCAGACTGTCCCAAGCTTTGTCTGTTCTTCACTATTTTGCCATCTGTGATGTTCTACTTGGAACAGCTTTCCACTTCTTGCCAAATCACGTGCTTCCTAAATTTCAAAGCCAGGTGGAACTGTAAACTTCAGTACCTGCCTCCTGCAGAGGGTTTCCCTCATCCACCATCTCATTCAGGCACCTAGCTCGCCAGTCACCACCTCTTGTTCCCCTTACACAAAGCTGACAACTGAAACTAAACATAATCTGTGTGCCAGCTTGTGTGCCATGGCAAAAGCATTCTTTGATATTTATGAGTAGTTTACACAACTAGCATCTGCATGCCTGGCTCTAATATAGACGGCCACCAAATTTATCAGAAATTGTTCCTAGTAAGAAATGTGATAGCTAGAGGCAGGCGGATTTCTGAGTTCGAGGCCAGCCTGCTCTACAAAGTGAGTTCCAGGACAGCCAGGGCTACACAGAGAAACCCTGTCTCGAGAAAAAAAAAAAAAAAAAAGAAATGTGATAGCTGTGGTCTGTGACTTGTTGTGTTGGATCAATCCCCTTTAGGAAACAAAGCTCACTCATCTTGTTACAACAGTACACTAGAACACAAAGGATGATAAGTATTCTAATGAACACAGCATTAATAAAATAATATTCTTATCAAAAATAAGTAAACCTTGTTTCTTTAACAGCAAGGAGAAATATGTAAGGCAAATAGGGTAGAGTGGATGGAGCAGAGGTCCAATAAGAAAATAAATGCAGAGAACAGGCTTCAGAGGTCTTGGAGATTCATCTGAGAACAGAAAGAAGTTCCTCCTTGTGCAGCCACTGGCCATACACATTCAGAGGCAGCTCAGTGCATTATTCTTTAGGCTGTGCCTTCTAACACTACCATCAAGCAGCACTGGACCAAGCTGCAAACCAGTTACTGACCTGCAGCCTGAGGTAGGGGCTGAACAGTGGCCCTCTTTCGAGGAGTCAGGGCTGGCTGAATGGGAAGGATTCCTGGGTTTGGCTGAGTCTGCCCAGCTTTAGGCCTCTGGCGGGGTGCAATTGAAGTCTCTGTGGTGGGAATGGGATCTGTCAGTCTAGAAAAAGAAAAACAAAACTGCTGTTAAAATGTGGGAAAATAGAAGGGATATGTAGAACACAAAATGCTTGCCCTTAACACTCCTTCAAAACATTCAGATTGGCTTAATCAACACTTTCCCAAATGCCAATTCACCTACAAAGGCAAGCACATCAAAATCACATATCTCTCATCAGCAACCTTAAAGCCAAGAAAGCACAGAATGATACATTCCAAACCCTGAAAGCACATAACTCTCAACCAAAATTACCATGCTCAGTAAAGCGATCTTGAAAAGCAATGAAGATTCAAGTCATTTGTGAGGGGAGACATGCAAGTGTCATGATGCACATGTGGAGGTCAGAGGACAACTTTAGGTGGTGTTTCTCATCTTTTATCTAGTTTGAGACAGGGTTTTCCTTGTCAACACTGCATGTACCAGGCTAGGTCTGTCAACTTCCTGCAATTCTCCTATGTCTGCCTCTCATCTCCCGGCTGAGGCATGCTAGGATTACAAACATGCCCTACTGCATGCAGCTTTACATGGGTTCTGGCAAGTAATAATTACTCACAAGGCCATCTCCCCAGCCCCAAATAAGGACATTTTAAGACAAGCACAAACTAAGGGAGCTCATGAACACCAACCCTACGATTTGCAACAGTGACCTCCCTGCATAGCATGATGGTACAACAGCAGCACAAACACTGTGGGAGTAACCAGCCAATATCTGATTGGATGTAAGGTCCACTCCATGAGACAGAACCCATGCCTGACACTGCTCAGGTGGCCAAGAACCTGAGACTTGATAGGCCATGGCCTAGTGGAAAACAAGTACTATTTATTATTCTATTAAAGGAACACAGCTATAAAATGACTTCTAGTGACATTTTCTGCTATATCCTAGACCAGTGTCTTGCTCAGCCATCATCAGAGAAGTTGCCTCTTGGTGCAGTAGATGGGAACTAATACAGAGACCCACAACCGGACAATGTGTAGAGAGTATAACTTTGGGACATTCAGCCCTAAATGGGATGTCTTCACCAAACCCCTAACCTCAGGGCTCAGGAAGCAGAGGAGGTAGAAAGATTCTAAGAGTCAGAAGGGGTGGAGGGCACCAAGGAAACACAACAGGACTGACAATCATACACAGTCTGTGTACTCTGCACAGATTCAAGCAGACGGAGTCCTAGCACTGATATAGGGAAGTGGACATGATATCCCATCCGTAACCAAGACACCATCTCCAACTAACAACCACTTGCAAAGAAAAAGTTTTCTCCAATGAAGTCTCACTGAGCATATAAACTACATCGAAGGGTAGGCATCAAGGCCCAGAAGATAACCAACACAAAATGAAGTTAATGGCGTTTTTTCTAGTTTTTTTTTTTTTTTTTTGGTCTCATATTGCTTTGTTTGGGCATATTTTGTTAAATCTTACTGGTCTTTTGCTTATATATTAATTATATTTTTATTATTGACTAACTATATATAATTAATTATATATCAATATATTTTAATTTTAATGAATTTAATTTTAATAAAAATATAATTATATATTATGGTTTCTAATTTGTGTTAGTTGTGTTTTGTGTGTCTGTGTGTGTTTCTTGTGCTTTCTCAGTTTTCTTTTTTTTTCTTTTACTTGCCAATTTTTATTTCAGAGAGCGAGAGGGAGAAGTTGTGGAGTTGGATGGACAGGGAAGTGGAAAAGATCAGAGAGTAGGTGGGGGGAGGGGACACTGAGACCAGAATATATTGTATGAATTTTCAATTAAAAAAATTGAAAAAAATAATGATTGCGCTATCTCCCCAGTCCCAGGCCCCTGAATAATATACTCTGGAATGACAAGTAAGTTCACTGAAGAAGTTAGAGGGAAATGAAAAAACTTTTTTTTCATAGTAATAATTCTTTTATACTCAGTAAAAAAATGCTACTAAATACCCCAATAAAAGGATTAAAAAGTTGCTTTGTGGACAAGTAAGTTCTAGACACACTGACCAAAGTCTATAAACAGATGATTTCTGTCCACTGTCCATGTGCGGAGTGACTGCTGAAGAGACTCTTGAATAGGAAATACTTCCTCAAACTGACTTCGCCTGTATACTCGTTTAACAAACATAGGATTTCCAAAATATACTCTGGGTAATGGCTGGGGCAGTGGTTTTTCACACACAGACAGAACTTAGTTAAAACTAGCTGTTATAATGGATTCTCTAGGAGCTGGAGAGAAGGCTCAGTAGTTCAGACTGCTTGCTACTCTTCCAAACCACCTGAGTTCAGTTGCCAGCATCTTCACAGAGTAACTCACAACAGCCTATAACTCCAACTCCAGGGGATCTAATAATCTCGCCAGACCTCTGTGGGCACCTGCAATCACATGGATATACCACTGCATAGACATATATACATAAACAAAAATAAATCTTTTTAAAAGGTAGGGGAGCTCTTTATAGTAAAAATCATGCAGAAGAGTGAACCAAACAGGACAACTGGAGGGAATACGCAAACTTTGTGATAGGACTGTGATAGGAACGCTACTTCTCAAATACACAAGCTTTTGTTTTCCACGATAATAAATTGTTGGTTGGCCACACAGTCATCTGCATAGACTCACATCTCACAGAGCATAGACTCTTTTGTAACCTGAGAGAGTCAAGCAACAAGCTCTGGCTGCATACAGAACAGAGCAGATGACTGACTGGTACTTTCTAGGAGCCTTAAGAGATAATGGTCTCTTTGACTACTCCTTGATTTTGCTGCTTTGAATATAGATGCTGCCATATTAAACTATAAGGTCATGATTATGTTGTAAGGTGGGAGAGTGAGAACCATGAAGAAACCTGGGACCCAGAGCTTCATAAAGCAGAACTATCCAACCAGCTGTAGTGGTCTGAATGAAATGTCCCTGTCAGTCTCATACATGTGAACACTTGGGCCTCAGTTAGTGATGTGTTTGCAGTTTGGGAGGTATGGCCTTGCTGAAGGAAGTATGTCACTGGGGGTGGCCTTGGAGTCTTAAAGCCTTTGCCGTCTTTGTAGTTGCTCTCTGCTTCATGCTTGATCCTGTTCCAGCCACCATGCCTGCTGCTTGCTGCCATATTTCCTCATAAAGGTCTCTTAGCCCTCTGGAACCATAGCCCAAATTAAATACTTTCTTCTGTAAGTTGCTTTGGTCATGGTTCAACTGATGAAAACATGTACTGCCTGTGCAGAGATGCTGAGAGTTCAGTTCTCAGTGCTCATGCTGGGTGGCTCACAACCTCTGCAACTCCAGCTTCAGGGGAGCCAATGTCCTCTTCTCACCTCTAGGGGCACCCACAGTAATGAGCTTATAAATCTGCTTGCATATGTACATTTACAATAATAAATAAATAATAAATAATCTTTTGAAACACTCAGTTATCCAGTCATATTTGTTGCTAGCATTTCCTGGCCACGAGAGGATGGTAGGAATAGAAGAGGCAGAGAACCTCCTAGCCATCCTCAGAATTTTTCATCTGAAATCCATGTAAATATGTCTGACAGACCCTGAGCTATGACAGGTGTGAAAAACAACAATAATAATAATAATAATAAAATCCAGTCCAGAGTGTCCTGAAGCCTTTCTTCCTATAGACCGCTCTCAGGTCCAAATCCCAAATGCAAGGTCTCCAGTAGGAAGGGACTCCTCTGCAGGCTGACTGTGGGGTGAGGATTCAGCCATCCTTCCTGAAATGGTATAGTAGTCTGGGTCATATCTACCCACTCGTCCCCTTCCTCTCTGAAGTGAGACCTGTACCTTCCAATTATCCTGCCAGGCTTTCCTGGCCTGTCCCTGTCCCTCTGACTTGGGCGTCTTCCTTTACTTGTTTAATCCTTTCTTGGAAGACCCTAGGTGACTCCAGTATGATTGGCTAAGACCTAGGGGGATGGATCTCTTGATGGACTGCTTTCCTAATATGGCTGGAGCCAGGAAAGAAAGGAATGTGGAGGGCTAGGAGGTGAACCTGGTTATCCACTAGCTCGGAAATAGATGAACAATTCTCTACTCGGAACCCTTACAGTCTGGCATTGCCTCATCCCAGAAAGCCCCTGCATTCACTGCCACACAATAGACACATCTGTTGAGGCTCTACAGTTTCTGCACAGGGAGACATAACTGGTTTCCTTCTCCTCACAGCCACACAGGCCCCAGCAGGCAGTCCCACTGCAGCTAGCTAGCACCAAGCACACTGCAAGCTCCTGAGGGCATTTCTTACCTGGCCTTTGGCTGGGTCTTTTTTACAGCTGCCTCACTGGCTTTCACTGGTTCAGGAAGCTTTGCAGGAATGGGAGAGTTCTAAAAAGTTGAAAGAAAAAAAAATGTAGATTTCATTGTAGAGAAAAAGTAATCAGAGCCCAGATATGATGGCCTATGTCAGTAATCCCAGGACTTGAGAGGTTGAGGCACAAGAATCAAGAAATCAAGGTCAGCCTGGGCTATACAGTAGGATCCTATCTTAAAAATTAAAATTCCAAACCAGGAATAGTTAGTTTGACCAGGGCTAATGGAAGTAGCACTTGCGGTCTTCTACCAAGACTTTTGGCTCTCATTTCCCTACTAGAGGGAAGTGAGGCTGGACAAATGCATTAGATGCATCAAGGAAGCAAAGTGCCCGAGAGAGAAGCTCGGTGAACAGAGCCTTGCCTCAGGAAAACAAGGCACCTCACCGCTCTAGGAAACACAGAAGACATGCCGCTCTCAGTGAGCTGTGGAAGGTGGAACTTGGTCACTCTACTCAGAGCTCAATCCCCAAGCACTGAGGTGGGGGTGGGGGTTGTTACTGTTCAGTCTAATTGTCTCAGTTTCATAATTAAATACCACAGGAAAATTATATTCTCTTTATAGTAGCTACTTTGCTTCAATGTCCCAAGTAGATAAAACAAAGGACATTAATATTCATTGAATCCAGAGATTAATACCCATAGTGACCCAAAAATAACAATTTCATGACATTTATTTCCTTTAAATAGCACCATTTTCATGAACCCTTCACAGCTGTGGTTATATGCATAGGACCTGCCTGAGATCAAGTTAATCAAAATTCCAAGGACTCCTGAGGCCCCACATCTCACTGAAGAACTACAGGTAGTTGACACCTGCTGATGGAGAGTCATTTTTCTCTGTAGACGTAAGAACAGTAGGTAGTCAGTGCTCAGGTAGATAGCCCCATACCTGTGGGCATATGGGCAGAACTAACTGGATTCAATAGATTATTTTTTTTATCTTTTTTAAAAATTTTTTCTCAAATCATAATTAATTCACACAGGGGTATAAACACAGAAAGGCAGGACGTGGGGAAGGGAATGACACTGGAGTGTGGGTGCTCAGGGAGAATACAGATATCTTCAGAGCCGGGTATCGGCTGGGTGAAGGTTCAGGGGACAGGTCACCATGACTCTGCCTATCAATAGATTATTTTTTAAAAAGAAAAGGAAATGACATGAACTTGGGAGAGGGATAGGTTAGAGAGGTCCTAGGGGAGTTGGAAAGAGGAATCAGGATGGATATAATCAAAATGCATTGTTACATGTATGAAATTCTCAAAGAACAAATAAAAACATTTTAGAAGTGATAAGTCAGTTTTTAAAAGCACCATTCACATACCTGTACATTTGGAACTGGGCATTCTTTCTTGAGTAGTTTAAATGAGAAGTAAGAAACCTGGTAAATATCCGGCCTTTTGTCAGGGTCTGGTTCCAACATATACCCTAAGACAAACATACACGCGCTTACTTCATGATATCCTAACTGCTGACTCAGCTACGAAGCTAAACTTTTCTACTATCAAAGTTGGGTTGTTTTAAGCTTCAATTCTCAGGAAAATCAGACAGTTCAATTAGCCCTTTTCCTAGCAAGGGAAACAAGAAATAAACTCCTTGTGCTCTAACAAAACAAATGAGGTTCATACCCTGTGCCTGGAATATCAGGGGCTCACTTTCTCAACAGAAAGATAAGCAGCTTTATATTCTAAGACTTAGAAGGTGCCAAGGCCTTGAGTATGGTTTCCTGCCTTATTACATCTCTGTCGAACAAAAAAATACTGACAAATACAACCACACTTCAAACTTCATGAACTCAGAGTTTGGTGGCAGACACTCCCTGGGTCTGTCTCCAGGTCTACAAACCAAACTCATGAATTTACTTACTACTCTTGGAGATACGTGCATAAATACATGCAAAATGAGTAAAGGCAGCTTACTGCTTAAGTAATGAATGACATGGACACTAAGTTCTGAAAAGATCTGTGAGGCTGAGGTCTTAAATGGCCTTGCTGAAGAGACAGGACAAAGGTTAGTCATGGGAGAGAATAGAAAGAAGCAGTCTAGGTGACAGGACAATGCTAACAAAGGCAAGCCTAGATAAAGGCCAGAAAGTGAACAACGCTACCTGGAAACAAGAGCTCAGGAGCCTAAAGGGCAGTGTCTGGGTGGGACAGAAAAGGAATATAAAGGACCCTAAACTCCATGCTAAGAATCAGGGCCTAACTGTGGGACCACTGACAAGCCACTGAAGTTTACTCAATGGACATGAGAAGGCAACATCTTCCAGGAATGATCCATGGGAGGGATGTGCTGAAGAATGGTGAGAGAAGTTGGGGCAAGGCACCACACCACCATCTGCTGAGCTTGTATGCACTGTGGTGGGAACCATGACAGCTGCTGAAAGCAGTACAAATTCAGAGACTCAATGCAGCTGAGGTCATGGCTGCTGCCTTCCTTTTCCTTGCTCTTTCAGACCCAAAGAAAATCTTCTGTGTTATCTCAAGGCCTAAACGGCAATACCACTAAGTGGAAAAGGACAATCTGGGGAAAGGAGTGGGGGAGGCAAAAAAGAGGCTGAATTTGAAACCTACAAGTTTAGAATCTGCAAACAGTTTACACGATAAATGGGGTGTGGAAAAGGTGTCAGTGCGACAATCACTCATAAATTCATTGATGCAGATGTTAGAAAGAAAAAATAGCCAGAGACAAAAAAAGCTATCAGTAACATCAAGATCAGCTGTTCTCCCATACCTCCTTCCACACTTCCTTCCACACCTGCAGTGCAAGCACAGACCACTGCTTTGCCTATGCAGACAATCTGGCATCCCCAAGGGCTACATTCCTATCCTTTAAATACCCTATCCTCCTGTTCATTGAGAAAAGTGTCATAGTGGAAAGTAAAAGTAGTGAAACCAAAAGAATGTTGTCAGCTTGAGTAAGTCATTCTGCTTCCTCTTGTGTGAAACAGGGACAATGACCTTTAAAATATACAAGTTCTGCCAGGCTTGGTGGCACATACCTTTAATCCTAGCACTCAGAAGGTAGAGGCACATAGATCTCTGTGAGTTCAAGCCTAGCTTGGTCTATACAGTAAATTCCAGGACAGCTAAAGCTACATAGTGAGACCCTGTCTCTAAATAAGTAAGCAAGCAAGCAAGCAAATAAACAAATTAATAAATCCCCACCAAACCTACAGATGGTGAGAACTAGGTGAGGCCTCAACACAGGTCAGACACTCCCTCCATCTTACTTCTCTTTTTCTCAGGAGATTCCCTGCCCAGGACTCAAATCAGGCAGCTCAGGATTTATGGTCTACAAGGCTTTTTCAAACTTAGCTACTAAATGTTTTGACCAGAATTTTTATGGACGACTTTTTTTTTTTTAATCTGTTTCTTTAGCTTTTTAGTACAAGTTCTGATACAACACTTACTTTTGTACCATCTGGTTAATGGATGTTAGTACATATGCTGGCTACAATAACACAAAGAAATGAAAATCTCTGAAATTTTAAACAAGACACTCAATTTAGAAGCTTGTTGTAAAAAATCTAGTGATAATCTAAATGAGAGGAAAAACCCAGCTCCATGAAGTTTTATGGTCTTAATTACACATTCATTCCAGTACCGCAATCATGCTCACTTGAGCAGCTTCCAGCTTCTCAGAGAAGCAGTTCTGTCCTGTGATGCGAGTCAGCTGGACTCTGAGCTCTCACACTGACCACTGCACAACACAGCAGCATCGTGCTGCTCAGAGCACAGCTACCAGACCCACAGTGTGGCTGGCTCAGTTCTGAAGTGGACTTTAATTTTCTAGCAAAAAGACCAACTTCTCTAGGTGAATACCGCTGTGCTACCACTATTCCCAACAGTATCAGATGATTTGTCATTGCAATCTGTCTTATTCCTGGAACTTAATCCCTTTATCTTCAATCCATTCCCAGTGATTAGAAATAAAAAATATAAAACTAGAAATTTGAAATACTTACTAATAAGGCAGTGCATATCTTGTGAATATCGTGAGTTATCAGGAATTGTGAAGCTCCCATCACAAATTGCCACCTGGCTCTCCCCAAATGGCAAAGTGAAATAGCATAATTTATATAACAAACAGCCAAGAGCCTAAAAAAATAAGAGAGCACATTGCAACTAATGGTTTATTTACTGTAAAGCCAGTGATCTGCCAAGAGCAGTGCGACCTCCATTCACCAGCGGACAAGACCCATTTAGTATTATCACCTACGCAGTGCTTGAACTCAGAACTCACAGTGACAACCTAGCATCTGAGTCATATTTTTATCTGTGATCAGAAAACTATTTCAACTGGTTTGTTCTTTAGAAGTATATCATACGAACCAAGTATATCATACAAGCACTGGCACAACATGAAAAGCATACTGAAGTGGGTGTTTCTACTTTTATATTTGTTTTTCCTCCATATTCATGGCTGACCCCTCATATCAAGATCAGCATCAAGGGGATTGGAGAGATGGCTCAGTGGTTAAGAGCACTGGCTGCTCTTCCATAGGACCCTGGTTTGATTTCCAGCACACACATGGAGGCTCCCAACCATCTGTAACCCCAGTTCCAGGGGAATCAATATTGTTTTCTGAGGACACTGCATGCACACAGTATGCAGACATACATGCAAGCAAGGCACACATACACATAAAACAATAAAATAAAAGGATCATCATCAACATTGGGCAATGTTGTATACTCATTCCTGACTGGTTCAGCTCAGCAGTCCAGCCAAGGCCTACTAACATATGGGGTGCAGATGGCTTAGTTGACACATACCCAAATATCTGCCTTCGTAGTGATGATTTTGCCACTGTACAAGTTGACCATTTCTGGGGCTCGATAGGAGAGCGTTGTGTATCTACAATCAAGAGATCCATGTTTTATTAAATATATCAGTGCTATAATCAAGGAGGAGCAATTTTTCTTTTATATTACTAGAATCCAATTCTTGGGCAGCAATCTGCAGAAGAGCAAATTAAATATTAGTGCAGCTACAATGAAATTTCTCCTTGACAATGATGTCATCAAATCTTCTCACGGCAGGCTTTCTATGCCTAGGGCACTGGGGTATTCAGATATGATACACTAAAGTTGTAAAAGTACCCCTTTTGGGGGTTCCTCAAATGAGGACAAAAATTTCCCCTATAAGCCATTGTAGTCTAATGCTGTATTTTGCTGATTCCTTTTTAAAGAAGTAAACCCTTAACCTGAGACTCAGATGCAACACAAGCAGGGTGTTCTCAGAGTGAGCCAGCTGGGGTATCAATTTCACATGTTCTCTTCTGGGAGCGGTGACATATGTAGTGCATGTTCACATGTGCCTATGTATGTGGAGAACAGAAGCTGGTGCTGAGGATTTTCCTCCATTGCTTTCTACTTTACTTCTTGAGACTTGCGGATGAGTCTAGCTGTCCGGCTTGCTCCCTAGTGATGGGAGTATAGACAGGCCCACTACACTTTTTCCTGGGTGCTAAGGATCCAAACTCTGGTCCTTACATTTGCATGGCAAGCATCTTATGCACCATGCCATCGTTTTAGCTCCATGACCATGGGTCCTTTGAGGCTAAAACTATAGCATTCTTATCTTTGACTCAAGAAAACAGTAGTGAAAGCACTAGTTCCAAGTGAATATCTTATGTTACTAAACACTGAAGTGGTCTGGCCTCACACATGGTTACCTGAATGATACACAAAGGAGACAGAGGATCACCATGTGCAAGTACATGCTAGACAGATGATTTACTAGAAGCCACAGTGAGTGTATTATGCTTGGGAAAACCCAATATTGTGGGCATGAGGTTCCTACATGAGTCAAAATCTAAAGAGACTTCCTGTCAGGTCACTGATTCAGTAACTGTAGAGGCTTTAGTCATTCTGTTTACCATAAATTCCAGTAGAGAGTGGTTGAGTTCCTCACAAGAAGGAGGCTAACAATTTAGGGTTTAGTAAAAACACACACTTGTCTCCAGCTACCACTCATCCTTTTATGGGTGTGTGGCACTGTACACTAACATAGTGTGTAGAGTGACTATAGGAGCTTTGAGAAAGGGTTTAAGACTCTTCTGCGTCAGTCCTTCAGCTAGTCTTCTCCCCTCAGCTGTCAGGTACAATCAAACATCCCAACAGTGAACAGTCTGCTCTGGGATAAAGGGTAACCGGCCTGCACCATTTGCATCCCACTCTGTTTTCATCCATAAACTAAAAGAGAATGAATGTGCTTATCTGACAAAGGACAAAACTCCAGGAAAGAAAAAAAGCTTACTTCTTAATCTCATCTTCTACTGCATTGACTCCCTCGGCCTGTGGATTCTGGAATTTGTTGGTGGCACTTCCAAAGTCACACAAGACATAGTGGCCTCGGTCATGCAAGAGGATATTTTCAACCTGAAAAACATTCCCAAACCACCCAATCCAAGATGCCACTTAGTAATGGGAAAAGCTAGTTTCACAATCACATAATAAAAGGTTTCATTTTTACAGTCTTACTGGTGTGCACAGAGAAGTTATTCTTCAGCATGTATCTTAACAGGACTCACCCCAACTGAAGAAAAATATTCTCGAAGGAACAAAGTAAAACTCAGTCAGAGTCAGACAGGGAACTGCACTGTTGGGAAGGCAGGGCCCATTTTCATGGCTGGCCAGCTCTGGCCAGCGCAGTCCATGCCTCTGCAGTAACAGTGACCATACTTAAACGCTTGCTCTCTTTCAGTTTTGCAGCTTGCCAAGATCCCCACCTCCCACCCAAAGATTACACAAACACGTGCCTTTCAATCTTCAGTACAAACGCCACCTTCTTTTGGAGCCTCTCTAGGACCAACTCAGAAAAATACCATCTCCCCATTTCCCTTTGGTGTTTTGTTTTCCATGCTATAAATTACTGCACTAGTAAGTAGGTATAATAATGTCTTTATTACATTAGGTTAAGACTCTCAGAACTGATGCTTTCACATTAGTTACTTCTCAAAGTGACAAAGTATCTGGTGATAAATGAGCAGTTTCTCCATTAGAATCTTATTTGAGGGTTTGATTTTTTTTTTAACTTTTAAACAAAGGCAATCTTCAGGTACTATATAAGTTAAGAGTTTTAACTCAGTGGAGTTTATAAGGACCAAGACCTAGAAAAACCCGTACGACAGTGCAAAGAACTCCAAAACAATGGGCACAGGCAGGAGAGGAGGTTCTGCAGTTAAGAGCACTCACTGCTCTCAGTAGGCACCAAGCATACACACAGTGAACAGACACGCAGACAACACACATAACAAAAAAGTTAAAGTCAAATTATTTTTTAAAAAAGAAAAAACACTGAGAATAATATTCTCAAGATATAGTGATTAGCTCTTGTTGTGGGCGACTGAGTTGACTGGCATGCTAGGAGACAGTCCCAGTTTGCATGGCAATCAAAAAAAAAAAAAAAGCTGCTAGGCCTTGAAGATTCTATGGTTTTTTTTTTTTCTTCAACTCTTCCCCACAGATTGACCACCTTGGAAAAACAAAAGGACGAAGACTATAAGTTCCTTAAAGACAATCACCTCTCACAGCTGGAGTCTTCTCCTCCCAACCCTACTAGATTTTAGGTTCAGAAACTGTTGAGAAAAAAAAAGTACATACTTCATAATCTGCTGTCACACACACAGGCACACATTCAGAGACCGTCCATGTTCCAGCCAAGGCAGGAGCCAAGCACTCAAGTCCCTACTGGTTCTTTAAAAATATCTGACTGAGTAGGAATCCTTTTGTTCCTGTTGTCTTATCTAAATTTTTCTCTTAAGTCTTCTAAAAACTGAATTAAGCATATTTTAGTCTTTATTCACTCATTCTGATTATTTAATAAAATCTTGATTTTACAGATTATTGCTTCTAACTGAATTGGATAGTCTGACGTTCCTGTGGTGAGTTTTAATGTGTTAAGTCATGTCCTTTTGACCTTCACCTGTAGAAAGTCTGCTGCTCTGCTAGAGAGGATCATGGTGGTGCTAGCTGCTCTCCACCTGTCCTCCTGACTGAAAGTTACAGAAAGGTGGGAGTGATGGTCATGAACCCGAGCAGACAGGTTCTTATGAAGAATTCTTCACTGCAGAATTATGAATGACAGGAACAAATTTGTCCCCTGAGACAAGGCTAAGGCAGACAAATATTTCTATTATCAACATATTTTTTAAAAGCTCATCATTTTAATCTATTCACTCAAAGATAAGTATAAACTCACTTTAAGAATCCAAAATAAGGGGTTTGGGATTTAGCTTAACAGTAGAGCTCTTGCCTAGCAAGCACTAGGCCCTGGGTTTGGTCCTCATCTCTAGGGGGAAAAAAAAAAAACAACAAAAACATCCCAACAAAGTTAACACTAATATTTTCAGTCTAATCTAAAAAAGACATATAAATAACAGATCACATTTAATAAGCAATAGCTATTGCCAGTGTTACTTTACTAAGCACAGTACATGGATTATGCTTCTCATCTTAGAGCTGGAGAAAGGAAGGCTCAGGGTAATTCAGTCAACACTGGAACATGGCTCAAGCAACAGAGCTTGAAGTAAACCTAAGCAATCTACCCTAAGAAAAGACACAACTCCATTGCTGTCATGTCAGGAGGGTCAGAAGCAAATCACTCAAGACCCTATGCCTACCTCCAGCTCTGAGCTGTGGGATGGGCTGTGGGGACATGGGACTGGAATTCTGGGCAGACTTTCTTAACTCTTTATATTCAAAAATACCCCTAAATGGAATCTAGTCAACAATAAGGCAGCCGTCACTTTGGCCAGGTGTGTTTGTTCAGGGTTGCCTATGCTTCCTTTGTACCAATCTGTTCTCTTCTCCAGTGCTCACACTCCATTAGCCAAGCCAGCCATTTCCTGAAAACTTTGCTGGTAAAACCGTCTGTGACAAGCAAAAAAAAACAAAAAAAACCTATGTATAATTTATTGTCCACAGGAGGGGGTTGGAAAGACCTTTAAGCCAAACCTAGCCATGCACACAGGTTACGTATTCTGCAGTCTACATGTTGCCGATGTACTAAGTGTCCATCAGGAGGTTCCTTGTATTGAAGGTTTGGTTCTCAGCTAGTATATCCAATCACTTCAGATGACTGGGTCATGAAAGTGTTGATTTCATTAATGAACTTATTTACAAATGAATGGGCTTTTAGGAGGTGAGTCACTAGATAGTGCCCTTAAAGGTTCTACCTGGCCCCCAGCCCCTTTCTGTTTCATTCTGCTTCTTATGCACACACCTACCATGACGTTCTGCCTTGCCTCAGACCCAACGAAATGGATTAGGTAAACCTGGACTGAAAACTCCTAATGCAAACCAAAATAATTTTTCTTCCTTTTGTTTCTGTTAGGTACTTGTCACAGCAATGAAATCTGGCTAACACAATACAGCTTTCTCCACTGGAAGAGTTGAGCAATTCCGTTAAGACTCTACAGCTAACATGCCTAAAATATCCATTATCTGCCCTTCTGCTGCTAAGTTTGCCAATGTTTGATCTGGCTGATGACTCAGAACTTTACTATGAATTTGGAGCTAACTACTGACATATTTATGTTTTCCTTCCCTAGGACAGTACAATACCTTTGCATCATGGTGGTGTATTAACCTATGAATCCTTCATCAGTACTGTATCTTCAGCAGGCATCCTTAAAATCTGTGAAATCATTTACTCAAGATTGGTTAGAGATGATTTTTCTCCCTGGCCTCATGTACCTGACAGGACTTATGTGAAATTATGCTTCTCTAAGTTTCTAAGTCCTCTCCCTTTGTAAGTCATAGTCTATACATCTAATATAGAATGAACCTCTATCTAAAAAACAGAAAAGTTAATTCATAATAAATAGCATGGTAATTACTGCATGAAAAAAAATCACTGCCAGGGAAAGAGGAACTAAGCAGACAAGCAGAGTATGGTGAGGCACACTGTGGCCTGACATGAATGGCAGTCTGTTCCAGCTACTTTATCCATGTGAGGACGTCAGAAACTCTGAAGTGAAATTGTTTGTTGGCACACTGCATTCCCCACATCTTTTCAGAGTGTCCTGTGAAAACCTCCAAGGCTAGCCTAGCCATTGTTGGCTACTCTCCGTCATCATTAACACTCAATAATGATGCTGGACTCGGGGTGAAGACTTCAAGAGGATTTCTGATACTTAAATCTGCAAGTCTCTTTTTTCTTATCTTCAAATCGGGGCTGATAACATTTCCATTATTGTTACAATGAACCAAATAAGGAAATATATGTCAAAATAAACTATAAGTTCCCTGACCAATATATTACTGCCATTCATTTATGAGAGAAACATGGTTGAATTCCTATGTCAAGTATTCTTCTATGTCTAGGGATAAGGCTGTAGAAAAACAAAATCTAATCTCTATGGAGCTTAAAGACCAAGTGGGCATAAGAAAATAATTATAGTTGTCTGATATTAAAAGTGCTATGAAAAAATTCCAGCAGGTGAAATATAGGTAAACTGAAAAGGAATGCCACTTCAAATGACAGTCATGCAAGGCCTCTCAAATGAGGAGATGGAAATGACAAGCAGCAGCCGTGGGCCATCCAGGAAGAGAGTGGTCTGAGCAGGAAGCAAGGCACTGCGATGAGCATGTGCCTAATGGTCCGATGCATGAGAGTAAGCCTGCAGCTAGGCCAGCGCAGGGCTAAGCTGTGGAACAGGAGTATTATAAGACAACACTGTCACTGCTGGAGAGATAAGATATGCATGGCTTTAGAAGAGGTAATAGATTTAAGAGTTAAAACTAGGCACAGGAATAAAGTACTGAAACAGGAGTATTAAATTACTGCCAGTATCGGACTCAGTACCACCTGTCAGACAATCAATACCTCATGCACTTTCATTTACAATGGCCCATGTAATCCGCATCAAGCTTTGCTGTCCCCCTTAACAGGAAAAAGACAGGCCAGACAAGTACTCAGTTTACCTGGAGTCAGGCTGCCTGACTTCTGGGACCCTCCTCCCCCACCATGCTGATGTGTACCATGCAGTTAATGAGCATGGGCAGTTCAGACGGGTAAGAGGGAAAGAAGGGAGCAGAGAGCAGACCAAGGGAGGCTGAGGAAGAGCCATTTAGAATTTGTAAGTTTGGGAGCTCAAGAAAGCAACCATTTGGGAAAGTCAGCTTTGCAGATGAGGAGAAAGAATAAAAGACAGCAGACAATGATGGCAGGGCATGAGGGACTAGGAATAGGTCCAAGCAAGGGCAAACGGCAACCGGCAGTGACAGGGGGAAGTGGAAGGGAACAAACTGAAAGAGATTAGCAAGGGAGAGAACTCACTGGATTCACACACTTTTGAGTACTGTCAGAGAGTGACAACAGCCACACTGCTTGGGAAAGCCCTGAGGAACCAAGCCTGTGACTGGCTGCCATTTGTCTTAGTCATTGTTGTGTTGCTGTGAGCAAAGCTTCTGACAGAAACAATTTAACGGAGAAAAGGTTTGTTTCAGTTCACTGTTTCAGCAGGGCACTTCCATCTGTCCCAGAGGGCACGGCACGGGAGCATGCGTTACATCACAGTGAGCCGACCAGCAAGCAGAGAAAGGCTGAAACCAGGAACCAGGCTATAACTGGTAAATGCCCACCTCTAGGGATCTACCTCTAGGGATCAGTGAGGCCTTACCTCCCCAAGGCCCTACCAGCTGGGCAAAGGCATTCAGAACAGGGACCTGTGGGGACACTTTAGGGTCAAACCATCAATCACTGCTTACTGCTGCTCAATATTTCAGTTCTCTGAGGTTTAGTGCTGCCAACCTTATTTCCCAGCCTAACAGTTTAAGAGCCTTATTAAAGTTGTCACTCCCAAATTCCACACAGAGCCTTTGCTAAGGGGCCTGGAAAGCTACGTCTCACTGGCCTCTCTTCACCTCAACTCAATACCAAGTTGAGGCACTGAGGCATTTCAGAGACTGTAATACCTCTGAGAAATAGAGAGGGTTAGGAGAACACCTTCAAACCTGTGTTTTAAAACTTGAGATAAGAGCCCTTACCCTGCCTCTCCATGAGATCAAAGTCTCTTTTGTGACAAAAAGAGGTGACATCTGTGATTTTCAACCTTAATACATTTGTTCATCCTGAACTATTTCTTCCCCTTCTTTAAGCACATGGACTACTAGCACAAATTAATACAACAAAACAAATTTAAAAGAGAGAAAGAGGCAAACAACCCCTCTCTCTATCCTGATTGATAACTTAATTAGCTGTGGGGACAGTGGCCATGCTTCCTCTGGCAACAGTAAAGGCTGGTATGACTAATCTTTCCATATCTGACCCCTGGTTTTAATGATGACTTGTATCTTTCCTCAAAGAAATAAAAATTAAAACTGAGAGGAAATAATTGAAGCATTACAATAACATCCGAAAAGAATGTTGCACAACACAGTACTTCTATTGTGACATAAAGAGCCTAAGGACTAGGAACATTTTGAGTGCATGTCCTACATGGAACTGGAAAGAGAGGCCATACACGTGCTAGGCAGGGTAAGAGGGGCTTTCTTCAGTTTTCCTGTGAATAAACAGATCTCACTCAGGCTAGCCTAGGCTCACACAGTTCTATAGATGCTGCTATCTATATTTTGGAGAAGACAGACCGCAGCTCAGATAATCTGAGTAACAAGCTAAGGAGCTTGGGCAGGAAGAGCTGGAGAGGCCATGATACCTCAGAGGTCCAGGGAGGCCAGGGACCTGAAGGAGTCAACGGCTGCAGGGAAACAAGTACTGAAGAGTGTCCTTTGCACTTAGCAACATCGAGCACTCTTACAGTTCAGTTGCCATAACCCACATGATGGTGCAGAGGCAGAGAAATATGAAACCTCAAACAGAAGAGCTGGATTTAAATTCTGATACTACCATTTCCTATGTATAAGAACATGGGTGAGACACAAAGCCTCTCTGCTACTTAGTTTCCTCACCTGTAAAACGTAATGGAAAATGTCTAAGACAGTATGTATAAAGTTCAGTATTTAGCACACAGATGGTGCTCAATAAATGCTAAGTTCAACCCCAACCAGGTACCAATTTCAGGCTGCAAATGTGTCATGTGACTTCAATATCAAACATACAGGGCAAAGGGATGGTAATCAGAACCAATTATTAAAAAATAACTAGTGAAAATTTCAAAATATGAAAGAGGGCTCGGGATATAATTCAGAGGTATAATACTTGCCTAGCATGTGCAAGGCCCTGTGTGCAAACCTTAGTATAAAAGCAATAACTCTGCATGTCTGTAAGCATCATTATTTATAAGCTACTTAAATTAACATATTAATTTTCCAGACCATTAGAAATTTAGGAATTCAGTAATAAACATATGAGCTCAGACATTTGAAATTTTAAAATTCTGGAGGCTAGTTGCTATCTGTACTGTGCTTTTTCTTTGTATTTTCTCTCCTCAACTTCAATGTGAGGCTCAGCATTAAGAACTATTCCATCAACTTCTCTCCTGTTCTCTCAGTACATACTGCTCCCGAGACATAGAAAAACACTTAGTGAAGGCCCACTCCAGGAAGCAGTCAGTCTGTTACCTTCAGGTCCCGGTGGATAATAGGAGTTTTGCATTGATGCAGGCGGGCCACAGCCTCACAGGTATCACAGAATATCTGTAGCACTTCATTCTCTGTAAAGCCTGTCTGGAGTCGCTGGTTCATCAGGTTTACCACCTGGCCCCCTGAGACAGGACAGAGCAAGGGAAAGGACATTAATAGGCAGACTTGTCACTTTGATCAAGGTACTTACAGCTGTCCAGACAGAAGCTGATCACTGGCCAAACTAGCACTAAAACCTAGGTTTCCAGTCTCTGCTTGAGATTCTTTTTCTTATAACCCTCTGAAACCAGATTGTTTTGATAAGTGCACAGATGTGAGCTGCCCTCATGGTATCCTCAAGATTAGAAGCAGAACTCACATTACCATCAGTTAGCGCTGCCTGGTACTCATGTCCCCACAGAGCAAGAAACAAGGCCACACCCATGTATTTTGGCAAGAATTAGACACCACAACAGATCCAGGGAGCAGGAAGAAGATGATGCCATTTCCACTTTGAAGTCTTTTTAACTCTGGAGGAGCTTGGTCTCTCTCATTTGGCCTATGAAATGCTATAGCAACCTTTTTCTCTCTGAGAACAAAAGACTGGTGACAAATCTTACAAAATCATCCAGACTCAAGCCCTCCTACTACCTTGCATCTAGAAAGTCCTATGATAAAAGGGGAATGGTCAAAAGGGAATAAATTGTGAAGTTCAAATTTTATGGCATTTTATAAAATCAGATCAATAGTCAACAAAGGCCAAAACTATTGATTAACATCACATCTACAGGAAAAGAAACAATTTATGGACAATATTTTTAAAATCAGAAAATGTTAGTGTAACTAAGGGTAATTACAAAACAGGGCACCAAACAGTAAGGCAATGACTCAAGCTTATAACATCAGCTGCTTAGGCCAAAGAGCCAAGGCTCCAAGCAATGGGTGCATGGGATAGCAGCTCCCAAAACATCTGTGCTACAGCCTGGATTTCTCAGGAGAGATGGAAGAAACTTCAAGCTTTCATGTATTTATAGTTGAAAGCAGCAGGTCCTGAATGTAGCTTTACCAGGATTCCAGCCCTGGAGCAAGACAGAGAGGATTCTTTCACTCAATCACAGGAGGGGAATGCTGTGAGAGTAGTGTGAGAAGCAGGGAAGCTGCAGCCTCTGTGAGATCAGCACTGGGTTTTTACTGTACGCCTTCACTGTCTGTTAAAACCTCAATGAAGCACACTCTTTCTCATTTTCCCATGGTCTCATTTATACACACAGCCGAATCTTTCTATACCTAATGGAGACAGGGCCTGGAATTAGCTCTTGCTCTCAATTAGTTGTACCTGTACCACAGCCCTAGTAGTCATAAAAATAACCTAGAGCAGCAAGGGCCTGCATTAGCTTTGCCATCTGTGAAACCAGAGCAATTTCTTCAGAGTGCAATGGACAATACGTGAAATGATCCCCATGTCCTCGACCATTAACCAGAAGCAAAGCTTCAGGAGGGTCAACACACACCTCTGCAGAAGTCCATGAGAATGAGAACTTCCCATACGTCGCCACTGCTCACATTGTTGATACTAGAATCAATGTAGCCCACAATGTTCTTGTGCCCTGATAGGTCCCTCTGTGAACAAGAGTGGAGAAGTACATGGTCAGTTACAGACACACTAGGGGCAGAATTAGCAGTTGTTCCAGTAGCACAGACAATTTAAATACACAGAGACAGCACGAACAGCATGGAAAAGGGAGAGTGAGTGTCCCGTGGTCTGTGAGAAGCCTAGTTGGATCTCCAAGAGCAACTCCACTGCCTTGCTGAATCCCCGACTCTCCTGAACAAGGAGAGAATGAACCACACAGAACACACACTTGCTCGCTGCATTAGTGCTCCACAAAACCAGAAGCAACGACCCTGTAACATCCAGAAATACTGTAGCGGAGGAAACCCACAACTACTTAAACATGTACATTTTTTAATAAAGAAAAAGAAATTGATGTTTCTTCTGTTTATGGGGGCAAAAGTGAATTCAGATTGAATTTTTGCTTTCTTTTTCTTTGTATGTGTGGGAGGACCGGAGAGAGAAAGATTTACCACCTGCGGCATTTAACAGAGTTCTTTCCAAAGCAATGTCTTCCCTGAACAAAGGAACCATGAGGGTTCTAGTTGGGTAGCATGCACAAATTTATAAAGGAAAGTGGGCACATTTCTGAACATGCACCAACTTGACTTTTAATGGTTTCCCTTTAAGAAATATATGGAAAAAAAAAACCTGCCTTTCAAGCTTTGAAGAGACTACAGTAGCATCTAGACCCAGCATTTCCGTCATAATTAAGCCTTCCCAGATGGCCGACTGGATAAAAGATGCAGCATCAGCTGAACTGATTATCAGTACTCAGGGCTGCTGCTCATGGGATTTAATCCTTCCAACATGTAGCTCCTAAGCACCACCCAAGCACTGGAAATCACCTCACAATTTGGTCCATAGAGCAGATATCTATGATGATGATGCTAAACCCAAGGTTATTAAGGTTATTAAGAAGGGTTCTCCAAGGTTGGGGAAAGAAAACATGCAGAAACAGGACATTATGGCTTTTATACAAATGCAAGGCAAAATAAAGATTTGTGAATTAACTATAATACACTATTTTACTTCTGTCTTAAAGACTTAGGGGAGGGTGCAGAAAATGCGTGGTTCTATGAGTTTGTGTTTGACTCAAGCTTAGGCTCTTGACTGGTCCAGTAGGACAGTGTGATTGTCTGGAAAACTGCCCTAGCTTCTCGGAGTCCATGGGAAAGCTGTTCTTGACTACCCTAAGTGGACATTCCAATGCTCAAAATGACAAAGTTACCCCAGGAAGCAGCCTCAAGTATCAAGTAAACACGTGAACCCTCAGCATCAACAGCAAAGCTCACTATGCTCCCTCTGCACAGTGGATTAGAAAGTCCCACTGACACAGAATAGCAGACCTCAGAAAGATGGCAATCAGAGAAACATGCTCACAGGAAACTTCTGGAGACTTATATAAGAAGAATTTTGGAGAAGAGATGAGATAAGGTGAGAAAAGTTTAAGTTGAGCAGTGTCTGTGGATTACTCTCTCAGAGCATCTGTGTAAGAAAGGAGCTGTCTCAAAGGAAGAACTGCCAGGAATTGTGAAAAACACACTGGGGAGTGAAAACTGTGGCTTTGTTTTACTCGTCCTCTCGACTGCTCATGACACTACACTTCTCTTCTAACTCTTCCAGAGAATTCGATCACAGCAAACAAACACTACAACTCTAGTCAGGCAGGAAAGAAAACTGAGCAGGACCTGAGTTCTGAGACTTTGTTGAGCTTCTGCTACTTAAGAAGTCCGAGACACTTTTCTCTCCCTGCACCTGCATCCGTCCCCTCTTCTATACTGCTTAGCTTTACTGTCAACTGATGCAAACTGGAGTTACCCAGGAAGAAGAAACCTCAACAGAAGAACAGGTTGGACTGTGGGCATGTCTCTTGAGCACTTTCATGATTACCTGATGAGAGGGAGGTGTGGGCATCTGTGGGCATCTGTGGGCAGCACCATTCCTAGACAGTTGGCTGGGATGGAAAGCTAGCTGAGTGTAAGCTTAGGAACAAGCCAGTAAGCAGCAGTCCTCTATACTCTCTGCTTCAGTTCCCACCTCCAGGTTCCTGCTCTGACTTCTTCTCTATGCACTGTGACTTAAAAATGTAAGATGAAATAAATCCTTTATCCCCCAAGTTGCTTTTAGTTAGTGTTTTATAGAGTAACAGAAAATCAAACTAGGACACCTTTTATTCAATTAATCTTCTATTTGCTGAATAGACCTTTTAAAATGTCGCCTACAGTCCTACACCAGAGCACTGCACCTCAGATTTTAATAGAACTATGGATCACTGAGGGAATCCCACTCCACTATAAAACAGACTCTGACCTGGTGGCCTTGGGCAGAACCAGCCTGGTGCCATAATGTTACTCAGCGACACTTACCTTAGCAAGGTCCTAAGCAGCACACAAATGCTGGCTGCTCAGTAAACTTCTGCCAGTCACAAGGAAATAAAGAGCAAGTTCGTCAATCAAATCTAAGCCAGTTTCCATCCTAATGAGCTTTTAATCTTCGAGGGGGCAGCTCATCAATTTGCCTTCTTGTACAAGACCCTGTCGGCAGCAACTGTACACTTACATCAACTATTTCTTTCACACATGCCAAGACCAGTCAACTAGGCAAAAAAACCCAGCCTCTTCAAAAGGTGGTAATGGGCAGTCTCACTTTCTTTGACATACTTTTAAGGCCACTTTGACTGTCTATTCATTTATAACTGTGTTGCTTCACTGTGACTTGTGCACTTTATTTTATTTCATTTTATTTTTTTGAAGAGGGATGCCCTCAAGAGGTGAATGGTGTGGCAGAAATTTCACTGTCCAATCTATTTGCAGCAGGAGGCCTGTGACTGGGCAGGGAAAAGGGAGGCGGAGCTAAGAGTGGCAAAGAGTCGCAAGAGAAAGGTGGCGGAAAATGATAGTGGACGTGAACCCAAGTGGCTTTTGCAGAACCAGGTAGTGATACATATCAAAAGGTTAGGATAATTGGGATAACTTGTCTAATTGTGTAGGCACCTTGGAATCTGAGTATTTGCTGATATATAAATCAGTTTGGTTAACTACAAGCATTAAGAGTTTCGATTTACCGGGTTAATGGGTATTGTGATATCTAACCGCAAGGATGGCGGTTATTGCATGGGGCTAGCCTAGCGCCATGGAGGCAGAGGCGGTGGGGTTGGCATAGGGGCCAGGCCAAGAGCCGTGGAGGCTGGCGGAGGCAGCCGGAGCCACAGAGACTGCCTACCGATGTCCGCATTAGTGCAGCAACATGGTGGCTAAGCCAGGAGCCAGCTGGACAAATATCATTTCTAATACCTTCCAAAACAAATGGAGCTGCAGGTCTAGTCTGACTCATGAGCAGTTAAGTCTGTACCACCATCAACAGAGCTGAACACCACATCCTCTTTGTCAGCTACACCATGCCACACATAGTCTCATTGAGTTAACTGACCTTTGAAATCTTTGCCTTCACTGAACCATGCTGGGAAAGTTGGTTAAAACTAATTAAGAGTCCATGTTTATGGCTTCACTTGATCCTAACATCAGAGCCAACCCACTGTTTCAGTTGTAAAGATTGTTCTGTTACCCAAGGCAGCTGTTCTACCTTCCAATGGGAACGTAACTGACAAGCATGGCTTGTTGTTTTAAGTAAGTTACTTGTAATTATAAAAGAATGTAAGATTAGTGGTAAGCATAAGAACAGCCAAGTTAACTTGCTTTTTCTCATACTTATTTTTCTTGGGAATGGTGTACAATGGCCTTCCATAGTTCCATGAGGTCTCAAAGATGAAGAGATATGTAGTTGGATATGTAGTTAGATGTAACACATGGACCTTCCTGTTTGTGATCAGGAGAAACCACTTCCCCCAGAGCTCCCCACATCAAAGTTAGCATCCTGGTGGAGGTTCTACTACAGATGATGAGTCATGTTGATTTTTTAAAAAATGTATAAAGTACTAAAGTCAACCTTATATTTAATGATAAAGGGCTAAATGCTTTCCTATTAAGATTGGGAACAAAGCCAAGAATAAATGTCTCATTTTTATTTAATGTAGCATTACAAGTTCCAGATATTACAAGAAGGCTATATAGGAGAAAAAAGCAAGAAAGAAAGCCATCTCTCATTGCAAGTTTGGCAAACTGACAGGATATAGTATAAAAATTAGCTGTATTCCTAAATACTAGCATTAAACCCATGATTTTTTTTTTTTTAATCTGAAATTAGTGTTAGGAGTGGTGATTTAGAGGTATAACATGCAGGGTGAGGCCTAGGACTAGAGAAGATATGCAAAATCATTTAAAATTACTAAAAACAAATGAAAAGGCTTTGGTATACATCTAAGAATATTTACAGGCTTGTGTACAGAAAAGCAAATGATTGGTAGTGAATGATGTCACAGACGTAGGTGGATGGAGATTCAGACCATGTTCATTTATAAGAAGAGGCCACACAGAACAGATGTCAATGCTCCCCAAGTAGAAATGCAGGTCTCATATTCTTCCTATCAAAATTCCAGATTATTCTAAAATGTATACTGTTGTGTTGTGAACTGAATGTGAGATACTACCACAGGCTTACTTACATGTTTGAATGGTTAGTCCCCACCTGTGCTGCTATTTTGTAAGGAGGTATGTCTCTGCTACAGAAAAGCAAGTCACTAGGGAAGGGCTCTGAGTTTTTATGAACTAACCCCACTTCCTGTCACTCTGTGCATCCTGCCTGAAAATAGTGTGACCAGCTGTCTCATACTCCTGCCACCATGCCTTCCTTTCCACGACAACTGTAACTCTTCATAAACCATGAGCCAAAATCCTTGCTTAAGTTGCTTTTATTAGGCATTTGTCACACTGGTGAGAAAAGAAACTAATATACTATAGACTAGAATATTTTAAAGCATTCTGAGGAAAATCTGAGAGAATCTTGTTTGATAGCAGACTGTGGTAGCATATACCTGTAATATCAGAACTTGGTGGATGAAGGGAGGAGAATCAGGAGTTCAAGGCTACACAGTTAAGGTAACCCAAGGCTACAGACTCTGTCAGGGAAGGAGGGGTTTCTATACAGCTACAATAAACAAGAAATAGGTGGAGAGAGATACATACAGTTGATAAGAGAACAAAGAAAGGCCTAGTAATGGATCCCCACAATTTAAGTTCCTGGGGGTAGGGATGCTGGGGGTCAAACCTAGGGCCTTGTACATGTACACAAGTATGCTACTTCTAAGCTACAATTCTAGCTCAAGTGACATTTCACAACCAGGGGAGTAGGGGGTTCCTTTTCAAAACAATTTGCCATTCATAAGAAAAAAGCAGAACTTCAACAAAAGCCTCAAGGCTTATATAACAGTGAACTAAAAATGGTTCATGGACAAGTGTAAAACTAAAATTTTAGAAGAAAAAAATAGGAGAAAGTCTTCAGAATTGAAGACTAAACAAAAACTCCTTTAATTTGACACCAGAAGCCCAATTCATAGAGAAGCTATTGGGTGATCACCTCCACAGAAGGAAGGGTGAAGGAGAAAGTGGGCTGGGGAGGCTGACCAAAAGGAAAGCCAAGATACAGGAGCCCAGGGAATTCCACAACAGGAACAAGTTGTTTCCAGAGAACTTCAGCTAGTGTGGGGTCCATCCAGTCAGGATCCCAGGACAAGTCCTCAGAGTATTCCAGCAGAAAACTAGCTATATCTGCACATTTAAAACATGACTTACTAAGTGTCTTAGGGTTTTACTGCTGTGAGCAGACACCATGACCACAGCAACTCTTGTAAGGACAACATTTAATTGAGGCAGTCTTATAGGTTCAGAGGTTCAGTCCATTATCATCAAGGCAGAAGCATGGCAGAGTGCAGGCAGGCATGGTGCAGGAGGAGCTGAGAGTTCTACATCTTCATCTGAAGGCAGCTAGGAGAAGACTAGCTCCCATGTGGCTAGGAGGAGGGTCTTAAAGCCATGCCCACAGTGACACACTTGCTCCAACAAGGCCGAACCTCCAAATAGTGCCACTTCCTGGCCAAGCATATTCAAACTACCACACTAAGGGAGGAGAGCCTGGAATCACATTGCTGAAATGTATGCAGAACACTGAGAGCAAGTCCTAATGAGAATGGCCACATGGAAAAGTGGCAGTGCTGATGCCCAGCAGGAGATGCACCAGGAATAGATCCCTCTCACAGCAATGTGAAAACCAAAGTTGCCACAGCCACGACCCACTATCAAAACTGACTTGCATTCCAATGAATTCTGGATGAGGATAAAGCTAATACCTCGGATAGGGTGCCCTGCAGGATGAAAACAGCTAAATCCTTACATCCCACGGGAACAATGTCTGAAATGAAGTAAAAACCAAGAACTAAAGTGGTTTGGGTAGTACATTCAAAGAATCAACTACCATGATGACTTCTAGGATCCTGAGGTGGCACAGGAGGATGGTGTAGGGCTGCCTGACGTGTGCTTGTTACCTAGTTGACTTAGCTTTGATAAAATAAAATCCAAATTAAAAACAAAGCCAAACCGCCATATTAATGCATCACTGGACCAGAACATGATCCCATACAACTAAGCTCCTAATTGGACCCATTAATTTTGAGTTTTCAGGCCTGTGCTTTTTGGTTTCTCTGCTAGCACAAAGTAATCCCTCATGTTTCCAAATGAGTAGGAGAAGGAAAGAATGGGATTGCTTTCTAACATAGGTAAAAGAATGGAAGGGCATTCTAGGAGAGATGGAACAGCAGCAGAGATGAGAAGGTGTGTGACAGTTGAGCAAGATGGAGGCACGTGGGAAGGGATAGCCAGAGAAGGGGAAGGAGGAATGGAAGGAAAGAAGAAGTGAAGGAGAAGGAACAGGGGGTAGAAATATGAGAACCTCCCATGTGCAGGAGACAGGGCAAGCAGAGGACCTTCGACCCATCACAGATGGGTCCCTGTGGTCTTCAGCCTGGGGGGGTTGCTGGCTGGCTCTGTAGTATTTGATCATTCCCAAATATACTTAGTTTTAGGCTCTCACTGCACCTAACTTTTATTTCTGCTTTTTACCAAGGCTTTAAAATCTGGAGCACTAAAGAGGTGATTCCTATGGATCTGTTTCTGCCACCACCAAACATTGATTTCACCCACTTATTGATCTACTTTCTTAACCAGTGTGTCAAAGTATTCTGTTTCTTGTTTTAAATAACTCACACTGTGATGGCAGGACTGCATAAAGCATACCAGGTGAAGCATTATATCGGTATAAACAAAAGCTGTGGAAATACCAAAAATAACCGTGTACATATTTAAGCATTTCTATTATGCATTCTGTCAAACAGAAGGAAAAGCAACAAATAACAACTAAGCAGCTCTCCAGAAGAAGTCTCACTTTGCTCTGGTTATCACACCATGGTCAATCTTTCTTTTAAATTCAGCTACTGTTTTCACAGTAACATACAATTGCATCATAAACACACCAGCATGTACTTCTGAAACACTCTTTAATAGTGGTAGAAATTTAGATCTGCACAAATTAGTAAATTTTTCAAGGGTTTGTTTTAATTATGGGTCTGTGTACCAATATGCATGCGCGTGCAGGTGCACTGAGAGGCCAGAGGCATTAGGTTCTCTGAAGCTAGAGTCATAGTGATAGTTGTGATATGGATGCTAGGAATCAAACTCTGGTTCTCTAGAAGAACAGTACAAGCTCTTAAGTGCTGAGCCATCTCTCCTAGCAAGCTTGTTTTTTTAAATTAAGGTATAACTCTGATGCCACAATAAATTATACCTAATCATGAACTTTTATACATGGAATCATAGAGTGTTATGAAGTAATACTATAAACTAAAAAGAATAAAGTTGTGTCAGGACATGTTCACAGGATACAGAAGGGCTCAGAGGGTTGGTGACCAGACCACAACAAAAGGCTGGCAACTGATGGAAGGCAGAAAGAGAGAACAGCTCACAAAGAGTTGAGCTTTCCATATTAAACGCTTTCCCAAGGTTCCAAACTATTTTTCTGAGTTAAACTGCTAGGTTACCCCCAATAAGTTCCTTTTTCCCTTCAGTTTCCAGTTGAGGGTGATCAAAGGGAGGAACAGAACCCTAGATATTTTGGTTGTTGGTCCCACTTTATGTAAGATCTTGTTGCCAACTCAAGGAAGGTGTCAGCCAGTGACTTTCCTAGGCAGCACAGTATACCTGTGTTGAGAAGCAGCCTCAGAAGGTAAATCATGGACCGGAGGGTAAAACCTACTACTATTATTGTGTTCAAGTTGACATAGCAACACATAGCTGACTCTAGTGACTTACCGCTATATTCACTTAGAGTGCATTGCCCCACACTCATCAGAGAAGTTTCTTGAGGTAGCTAGTAATTAACACAGAAACTTGTAACTGGCCAATGTGCACGAATAAGAGACTCTGGAGTGCTGAGCCTAACCAGGACGCCTGTATTACACCCAGTGAAGCTCAGGGATCTATGTGAGAGAGGGGGCAGAAAGATTTTAAGAGCCAGACTTCAAGGAAGCAGTGTTTTCCACACAGGGCAAATGCGCACGTGAACTTCTCCTATCAGTTATAAAATGGTGCACAAGACCTGCGAAAGCTCAAACCAGACAAATCTCAGCACGGAGGGGAGGCAGACATGAAGTCCACCCCTAGCTGAGGGACTATTGTATTTGATTACTACTGGGGAGGAAAAGTCAGTTCTCTTCAATGGTGAGTATATCAACCACACTTCAGGGCAGGCTCTACACCTAGGTGTAATCAGCCAACACAGAACTGGACTCAAAGGTTTTAAGAGAGAGAACACAAAAGGTGCATGGATAGAGAGATGGGAGAGGGCCCAGGAAGAGTTGGGGTAAGGAGATGAATATGATCAAAACATATTTTAAGAAATTAATGAAATATGCAATTTAAAAATATATGTAACATTTAAAAAGAAGAAGCCGCAGTCACAATGTGCAGCACTTACCATGATCTGGATCTCCCTCTTGCACACCTGGAGGTCATGCTCATTGTTGACAAACATACGTTTCAAGGCACATTTCACCCCATTGCTTGTTCTCACCAGAAAGACAAGAGCAAATCCACCTGTGAGAAGGATACACGAAGATGAGTCATGTGCAGTCAGTTAGGAACTCTGGCTACCCTTTGGCACCTCTCATGGCACTGATTCCGCCATCAGCCAGGCTCCAAACCATGCTGGCCTAGACGGCACTCTTACACTCTTGGAACTTAGAGCCAGAGTCAGAGACGCCCTGAATCTCTATCTCAGAATCAAGAAGAACCTTCCAAAGAAACTACAAGGGTCTTCTTATTAAGCCCAGTACTTCCTTTCTCATCAGAGAAGCTAGAAAATTCTCCCAGTGCTTGCTAACATGAACAGTTGTCAGTTTATTTCAGGACTCTGCTTTTCCTTTCTTCTTCCCCTTCTTGTTCCACCTCCCATTCAAGAGTAACAGGAGACTCCTGCACAGCCCAACTGTCTGCCTTGCGTACCTTCATGACTTAATTCAAATGTCATGGTCATCAATCCCGTGGAGCAAAAGCATCACTAATTGGTTCTTTACACAAGTGAGTACAAGTTGGCTAGAAGTGCACACAGTGGGAAGTCATTTGAGTTGAGGTTGTGATAGAGTATTGAGCTAGCAGTCATTTGACAGAAACCAATAAGCAGCCAACACAGAGATCTTAGGTTTCTGAGAATCAAGACTCGGAATCCACTGGAGCCATTTTGACTGCCCTGAGGTTTGGTGACACTTCAGTGCCTGTCCCCAGCACTTACTAGCCTTATAGTAACTGTTCAAAATATCCTGAGTAGGAATCTATTCCCTGTAGCCACTAGAGCCTTATTCATAAAGTATCATTCCTTGTTTTAATAAAACACACATCGTTCTGTAAAAATGTTAATGCACTCAAATGAATCCAAATCCACATTGTGACAAAGACTTATGAGAGACTACATGTCTCCCTACTGCCTGTCACTACAACTACATTCTTTAGTATTCAGATAAACACTGAAACTTCCTATGGAATCTATAACAGCAACCACTGTATCGCTAATATTTTCATTTAAAAAAAAAAACCAACCCATGGCTTTTATTTTCTTGCAATAGATTAAACTGTTCCATTATCAATTTTAAATGTAAAATTTTTGAGTATTTACTTTTATTTTTGGTTTTTGAGACAGGGTTTCTCTGTGTAGCCCTGGCTGTCCTCAAACTCACAGAAATCCACCTGTGTCTGCCTCCTGAGTACTGGGATTAAAGGCGTGTAAAACCACACCCAGCTGAGTACTTACTTTTTTAAAAAGAACACTCAGCATCAAAAATTAAGTCTTCTCTCCCTCTCTTCTTCTCCATCTCTATTTCTTCCTAAATTTCTTTTCTTTCTTTTTTTTTTTTTGAGGCAGGGTCTCATGTGGCCTTGGCTGGCTTTGAGCTGATTCTCCTGCCTTTGCCCTCGTAAATGCCAAGATTTTCAAATGTGTATCACCATACCCAGTCCACATTTCCTAAATTCCAAGAATATACAACCTTTAAGAGATGCAACAAAAATTAAATGCATGAACTATGTATCAGTCATGTCTAGTAGTACATGTACATATTGTAGCACCATTTCTCTTTTCTCCCCCACCCCACCCCCAAAAACCTGTTGGAACCATGGCTTACAGTGTATTAGCATTGGAGAAAGTTGCAAAAACATAAAACCCTCCATTTATATTTATAATTGTTTTATATATAGTCCAAGAAGATATTCATTTTGCCAGATACTTTACAGTTTCATTCAGTTACAGATTACCAGAGTAGCACCATAAAGTCCCCAACACCACAAAAAAAAAAATGTTTTGTGGGTAAAGAGGTGAACAGAAGCTTTAGGAGTTTCATAGCTAGCTGTGTGCAGAACCTGGAGAGGTATCATTATCCTGACTACCCAAAAACTGGTTCCCTCTACTTCAGCTATCATGACTTTAAAAAAACCCAAAAACCAAAAACCAAAATGAAACAACAACAACAACAAAAAAACCCACAAAAAACCCCGCACAATATCTCTTCATAAAAGAAGGCAAAACCAACGTCTCTGCTGAACTAAATGGGCAAATGAGTACTTCCTTCACTAGAAATAAGTAACCCTTCATTTCATTTAAAAAAATGTTTAAAAATGACTTACAGATATACACATTAGTTCATAAACTGTTCATCACAGTTCTTACCTTTCTTTCCTAAAGAGTTGATGAATGTTCCCACTCCCAAGAATTTGTACTTTAAAGGCATTTTAATGTGTGGTACCTAACATCCCTGAAGGACAAGCCACTCCATTTTGAAGCAGGTCATGCTGCTGCAATGAGAGATAGCAGCCACCAGATGGGAGCAGTGCTGCAGAAACATGATCTCTCCAGCTAGGGCTGAAACTCAGCAGGCCAGGCCAGATTTGCAATACCTACAATTAAATCTTAAAGCAAAGCAACAGGTTACTCTACCCAACATAGTCAGAACCACACTATTAAGCACCTATGCCTATAAAAGGGTCCATGTGTAAATGGAAAAAAATTAACCATAAAATAAAAATCAAAACCTAGTAAGATTTGTCATCCTAAAGGTGACAGCCACTACCAGTGCACTATGGAGCAAATGGAGTAAACTACTAGGAGAGGTGAAAATTTAATAATGAATTCATTTCCCTCTTAATTTTTACATAGAGAATAGAAAAGGCAACAAAGTGTGGCAGAGATCATGGAAAACTAAGTACAAATGGCTGTGAAGGCTACCACACATGCAGATAGCTGTTACTGTGCAGGACGATGGACTCGGTGTACATGCATGTGTATGTGGAAACCAGAAGTCAATTTTAGATATAGTTCCTCAGAGCTGCCTGCCTTGTTTTGTAAGACAGGGTCTCTCACTGGGCTGGAGTTTTCCAACTAGGCTAAATCTGGCCCCAAGCACCCCGAAATCCTCCCATCTTTGCTTCCCTAGTGCTGGGATTACAAGCATGGTCCACATGCCTGGATTTTTATATGAGAGCTGGGAATTTAACCCAGGTCTTGATGTTTACACAGCAAGCACTCTACCAAGTGAGCTACTCTTACCCCCAGCTCCAGTCAGCAGTGCTAATTTCTAAAGGTAAGGAGACACAGGGTCAGAGATGGCTCAGCTGGTAAAGGCATCCAAAATTAAGCCTGACAAAATGAGTACAATTTCTGTCACCTATAAAGAGAAAGGAGAGAGCTGATTCCTACAGCTGTCCTCTGACTTCCACATGTCCCTCCCCCGAATGAATGAATGAATGAATGAATGAATGAATGAATGAGAAAAGAAAATTTAAAAACCTAAAACGGAAACCCAAATTTTATTTGAAAACTCTAGATTTAGACACAAGCAATAAGTCACATTTTATCTTAATGGTGAATAGAACTCAACACTATAGACGCTAATAGACGCTAAACACTTTATAGACACTGAGCTTCCATTATTCTGCCTCAGATCTTACTGATGTGCAGAGACAGGAAGCAACACAGTAAATGTTCCACAACCTTAAAAGAATACTTGTAAGCAAACTCCAATACACGAGCATATATTGGTTAACAAGTTCTTGCCAGAAAAGACTCAGAACTTCCATGCCCATAGACCCAGAATTTCCATGTGGCTATTTCTCCTACATAAAATAGACAAAGAAAGATTAAGTTCTCCATTCAGGAACACAGAGATAATTAGCAAGAAATTCCACACGACCCCTCATCTATCTGCAGTTTCCTTTTTAAACCAACTGTGCATATATCACAATGGCCTCACAGCATCATGCACTGCTGGAACTATCACAACAGGGAACTGCCTCTGTAGACCTTCTTCCCTCTTCTTCCTCAAACCCTGCAACCTGAGCTCTAGTTTCTCTGTGCGTTAGTTTTGCTCGCCCTAAACAGAATCACACAGCATAGACTCTCATGCCTGGCTTCTTTCCCACAGCAGATTTCTAGATTCATTCTCATGGTTACAGGTATCAGTAGTTTAGGGCTTGGTTTGTTTTGTTTTTTTTTTTCAACTGTTCCATTGTACAGATGCCCATAGTTTATCCACCTACCATGGAGGGACACGTAAATGTCTCTAGCTTTATGCTAGTACAAAGTAAACATCTGTACAGAAAGAAGGCCTTTTTTATAGACATAGGTAGTCATTCTTGAGCCACATGACAAGCTTAACTGCCCTAATGGTCCTTCACAATGATTATCAGCCATATGGAAGTTCTAATTCCATGTCCTCCCCAGTGCATGGTTACAGGTCTTTTCATTGATTACAGGTAGCTATTCATGTTCATGTGTCCTCATCTGACTGTGATTTAATTTGCATTTTCTAATGTATCCCACATCACTGAAAGCCCTAGGATGAGTTGCTTCCCTAATACTCTCCTGAGAAAGGCTTCCATCAGCACAGATTCAAGGAGTTGCCAAAGAAATTAATGATACAATTAGGACCTCTACTTCTTGAATACATAAAGACATCAAAAGTGTCTAGTTCTCTGCTGGTAATGAGACTCTGCAATACAGGTGTCAGTCTGATACAAGCTAGGACAGAACTGATGGCCCTCTGTGTTTGTAAGGCAACGAAGTATACAGGGCATGGATTACGGTCTCTCCACGTGGCTGGGAAATTTATATAATTTGGAGCAAAATCTCTCAGTGCTTATATCAACAACAGATCACAATATCAAAGAGAAGCTTTTCAAAGACAACAAAGATAAGATCTTCTGGGACCCCATCATGAGAGTCAGCATCCATAAACAGTACTGCAGTGGAGGCAAGCAGCACCTCTATGGCCTCTTCACCAGACACTGAATCATGGAGGGTGGCAGCAGTCCTTCTGCAGTGACTTGCACTCAGGAAGGAAAGGTAAGTCTGGGAGGGAAGGTAAACAGACAGAGAGCCCTCTATGCTGGTTATCTGAGCAGTGCTGGGTGCAACTGGGCAGGCATGAGAAGGGTAAGACGAGAAGCTGGACAGACGCTCATCCTGACTTTCAGACAGGGTTTTTTGAGTTGCTGCCAAAGAGGTTTTGCTGTTACTTTTTAATCAGGGCCAAAATTCTAGGCAATAAAAATGTGACATATGGCACCAGCTTATTTTTTGCACATAAAAGGAAACCTCCCTTCCTAACCCAAGTCCTATCTACACCTTTGAGAGTGGCATTTACCTGCTTAAGATCAACAAGACAAAGGTCAAAGGAACAGGGATTCTGTACTCTCTGCTCTCAATGCAAATATGCCTCCCTTTAAAATAACAGCAAACTCAGTGAGTGTGCTTGGAGGAATGCAGCCTCTCCTGGAATTACCTGAGAAAGAGAAAATAAGCATGAAAGAAAAGTCTTGAAAGGGTCAGACAGAAAACTGCATCAACTAGGTGAGGTGGAACTGCAACAGTTGAGGGCTTATGAAAGGGTAGCCCTGGCCCATGACTCTTTCTCTGGCCTCCATTTCCTCATCTGCAGACATGGAGATGAAGTTCACAGGTTTTATGCTGAGGTCCTCCACGCCCTGGATTACAGATGGTTCTACAGCGGACATGGGAAGGCAAATCTGACTCGATGCACACAGCCTCCTTCTTAGCATCAAACAAAGCAGCTCTACCTTTCCCTACAAATGATGCTAGGCAAAAAAATAATAAAATACAGGGATCAGGGGACAAATAGGTTAAAAGAAGGAAAAAAAAAGTCTCCTAAATCCTAATCAAGTTAGGCTCCAGTTAAGACTGAACTATCTGCATTGCCCTGCTTCCGTCTTCCTAAGAATATAGGAGGTAAGGAAGCCCTGTATTAAAAACTCCACCTGCCCACCCATAGTGGCAGAGTCCTCTAGGCAAGCATACTTCATGTTCTGTCCACAGTGTTTCTGAGCCCACACAGGGATGACCAAGAAGCTAACAAACGCCATCCACACTTGACTCACACTGAAGACAACTTTGCCAGAAGTTTCAGAAGGAGTGATAATTTTTAAAGCTTTAGAACAGATGGTAAGAGCACAGCAAAGCTTGCACAGGAGAAAAGGTCAGTGTGACGTGTGTGTCTGCACTGACTGCAGTGAAGACTTGGGCTTGTTTTTCTAAAGTCAGTCTCTCTCTTGCCTCAGACTGAAATCACCATGTGCTGGGTCCTTCTGGGGAATATATCAAAGCAGTCTTTTCCCCAAGTAGAAAGAACACCCAGATGGGGATACTTGAGATATTCAACTCCCTCTTCCCAGCAGGGCTGTAGGCACATGACCAAAGAATGGCAATACTGTCAGGGGTTCAGAACCCAACCAAACCACAGCCCAGGCAAACCATGCGATCACTGGCAACTAAATGCTTCTTCCTCTTTAGGCCTGCAGTGACCAGGGAACATCTCTAGTTCAGGGAGTTCCCTTAGGGGTTTGGAGAAAATTCCTCCTCAAATCCCACCTTTATAAAAGGCACCTACCTGTCTGGTACAAAAGAGAAAAGTTGAAGAAATCGCAGAATTCTGTGTGAGGCTCCAAAGCACACTGGCCTGGCTTGCCAGCAGCTAAGTATAATGGAGAAAGGGCCTTCCTTGTGCAACAAAGCTATACTTTCACTACTCTGCTGTCAAACTAGCTATCTGGAAAATGTAAAAAGTGGTGAGGAGATGCTAGTTGAGTCATATTCTCTGTTCACTGAATTCCACAGCTGCTTCTCCTGGTCAGAAGAACCATGCTCCACTCTCCCACTGCAGCTAAGTGATCTGGAAACAGATACCCAATGGCATTTATCCGTTTGAAACTCTTTGCTAGTATCTCAGCCTTCCTAGAACAAACACTGCCTGCTGCCCATGGCTGGAAGGCTCAAAGAGATGTCCTAGCTTCTTGCAGACACTACAGCCTGCCAGTGCTCAACTCACATAGCCCGACCCCAGTGAGAGCCTCCCTGCTTCCAGTGCTGTGCATACTTCAGCCTGCCTATGGTCCTTTTGCACATGCTTCTCTTTTGGCATGGTTAGTTTCTACTTATGCTTTAAGTTTCTGGACGTTCCTTCCTTAACTAAGACTTCTCAGATTATCCCTGGTACCAGTCCCCTGTTGTGCCCAGCATCTTTTTTTTTTTTTTCGTTTGTTTGTTTTTTGAGACAGGGTTTCTCTGTGTAGCCCTGGCTATCCTGGAACTCACTCTGTAGACCAGGCTAGCCTCGAACTCTCGAACTCAGAAATCTGCCTGCCTCTGCCTCCCAAGTGCCAGCATCTACTTCTTTAGGATATAAGTGTAATTAAATTCTAGGATGAGTGATTCCTGGTCTGATCACTTCTTCCTCTGTACACTATAAACTGCCAAGAGCAAACATGATGACTGACTTACTGTAGCACCCTGTCACCAGTCCTGTGCCTGCCGTACAGCAAGTACTCATGTACTCTGTCACCAAACCTGTCTGCCTAGCACTGTAAAAGCTCCCACATTAAAACGGCAACAACAGAAAATCTACCTAGTCCCAGTTTTCCACTCTCTCAGCATACAGAAAGGGATAGAAGGACCAAACTTAAGAATGCCTTTTTTTTTTTTTTTTTTTTTTTTTTGTGGAAGGATGATAAAGTTTCCCAAAGGGGAAACAGCTTCTCTGCCCACCAAGTCACCTAAGGACAGCATGGGACAAAAGTGTCAGCACCCTTCTTGCTCAGGCAGTGAACTGACAGTGTGGCTCACAGAAACAGTAAGACACACTCAGCCTTGTCTGTAAATGATCCCTTCCTTCAAACAAAACAAAACGAGACAAACAACAAAAGAAACAGAAATAAAACCCTTGTGCTGGAAATGAAAACCCACTTCAGGTAAGGAAAATGAATCATCAGCCCTGTGATCAGTCCCACGGCATCCTCAGCTAACAGAGAAAGAAGTCACTCCACTGGCAAATACCTAGAAAGCATCAAGGAGCCATGCCTACCCTTACAAAGCAGATCTCTAAGCTCTGGCTCCACCATGACCCTGTGAACATTTTCCTAAGGGCTTTGCAAAGATAAATCCTGTCTGCCGTTGTCTCTGTTACAACTGTTCATATTAGAACATATCAGCTTAACACCTTGCTTAAAGCTTCCTTAGCTTTCTACATTTACTGCTGCTCCAGAAAGACCACCTTCCAGTGTTTGATCTGGACCCAGCGGCCAGGTGATAGAACACCCAATGGCATCAAAGGTATGTGATATACAGCCCTTGAGTCCCTTCACCCAATACTGTAGCCAGCTCCAGGTCTCTTTCTGACCCTGACCCACGCAGTCAATCAAGTGGGTTCACTACATCTTGGCCATTCCATACCGTAACCTTAGAACTGCTTCACCTCCTCCCTCATGCCCCTCCTCCCTTGGCTCCTCTTAGGTCTCTTCCTCCAGAAAAAATTGAGTCTTAAGTTTCTTTTCAAAGATGCAAAGTTATCTGGTACCCTCTCTTAAAAGCATTAATGAAGCCCCCAAGCCACAGTCTAAATTCCCAAATGTAATAGCAGAATCTTTGTATTTTTCTCATCTTAAAAACAATTCTTTCCTAGCCCTCATTGTCTGTGGCATGTGGGTGAGCTGGCCTGGAGGCTGTGAGAGTGGGAAGCTGGACCAGCTCCTTATCTGCCATCAGGTAGCATGGGAAAGATCCATTCCCATCTCACCCAATACCTGCAGCAAGCTGGAGAGTAGACCCTGAGGTCACGAAGTAGGGGGGCTAGCCCCACCCCTCACCCAGGCAAAGTAGGTGTTGGCCCCAGTGTCCAGGGCACAAAAGCGCTGGTGTGCTGACCAACTCAGCTTCCCCACAGGTCCAGATTCAGTGCTCTGAGTTTGCCCATCCCAATATTCACCCCATCCTACCAACTACTAGAGCTCATGAGGGTCTGACCTAGTCCTGTAGATTCAAAGCTGCAGGATCTCCATGACCCAGGGCAACAACAGGATGTCTAGAGGAGTCCCGGTGAGGATCCACTACTGATAGTGTAGCAGGAGCCAGAGGCCTTGAGTCAGACCATCAGTCATTGCAATGAACATCTGCAAGTAAGGCTGTTTGGGCAAAGGACATACTGTGACACACCAAGACATACTACAGCTTCCACAGTGAGATATCTTTGCTTTGTTTCAGTTTGGTTTTTTTCTTTTTGGGAGAGGGGATTGGAAGGGCAGAAGGCAGATGTGAAGGGATGGGAAGATGAATGGGATTAGGGTACAAGATGTGAAATTTATAAAGAATCAATAAAAAGTTTTAAAAAATTACTTTTGTTTACCAGTGCCAAGGCACACGTGTGGACAGAGGACAACTTGAATGAATTGTTTCTTTCTCCTACCTTGGAGGTCCTATGATTGAACTTAGGTCATCAAACTTGGCAGCAAGCGCCTTTACCCTCAGAACCATTGTCATATAAATTTTTTTTTTCTGGGGCTAGAAAGATGACTCACCTGTTAGGAGTTCATACTATTCTTGCAGAGGACCAGAGTTGGGTTCCCAGAACCCCTCAGGAAGCTCATAACTGCCTATAACTTTAGCTCTGGGTATCCAGTGCCTTTGACGTCCTTGGAGACCTATACACATCACACATGCAGTAACACACACACACACAATAAACTAATGGTAAGGGAAAGCTGCAAAGACCATACTGCAGACATTCACATAGTCACCACTCATGGCCCACAATCAGCATTCTGCTGACTCTTTGCCATTTACCATCTATCTATGCAAACAGCTCCTGTTACCTTTACGTTGAAGTAAGACCTCAGGCACTTCACTCTACATGTTTCAGCACACATAGTTTTAATGTTCATGGGCCTACGATGGTTAATTTGGAAGCATCAAACTTTTTTGTTTTTTTCTTCCAGTGTTGGGAATTGAACCAGTACCTCCAGCATGTTAAGAACACACTCTGCCACTGTCAGCTTGACAGAGATAAACAGGGAACTAGTAAAGCATGCCTGGGTATGTGTTTTAAAGAATATAGATGTGTGGGACAGTAAACTGAATAGGAAAGGTCAACACCAAATACGGGGCACTATCCAACAAGCTGGGGTTCCTCAGAGTGTGCCCCATTGATATTTCCTGTTGTTGCTGCCCTTGTCAACAAACGTCAGGATTTTCAGCCTTTAGACTTGAACTTGTATGAGTGGCCTGCCCAGAAACCCTTGGACTAATGACTGTACTGCTGGCAGCTTCCTTCCAACCCCCATTATTAAGTTTGGGGTTCACAGGGTCTTTTAGGGGTAGGAGACAACTAAGATTTACAGTAAAATATATGACCCTTTGGGATACTATTCAGTGGGGTTCGAGAATGCATTTACACCCAACTCAAGCCCCACCAACATTCAAGACCCTCTCACCACAGAAAGTGTGGGCTCCCTCCAGACAGTCCCACTCTTTCTCGCCAGTGGTAACCATTATTCTTATTTTCTAAACCTACCACTGGTATCACTTACTTTAGAACTTCACATAGGATTAAAAAGTGAATCTTCTTTCTTTCCTATTTATTATCTATTTATTTATTTTGAGTCAGGGTATCACTCTAGCCTGGGCTAGTCTCAAACTCTTAATCCTCCTGTCTCAGCCTCCCATGCACTAGGACTGCCAGGATTATAGGCCTGTGGTCTCAGGCCTGATTTAAGAGTGTTTGTGATTTGAGTATTCATCTCTCCTCACCCAGCCATTTCTCCCAATACTCTCTGGTCCTCTCACCTTCTCACCCCCACCCCTACGCTTTTGGAATGATAATGATTTTCAGTTTTCCTCACAGTAGGTTCACCCACAGTATTCTGGCTGGCTGGAATATCCAGTTCCAATTTTCTGTTTGGAAAAGAAGTTTAAAACAACATTAAACAACACCTCTTCTATAAGATATGACCTTTGCCAGTCACTCTAGCTTTCTTATGGCTGCACATGTGACTGATACCTCTGCTTTCGATCAAAATGTGCTGTGATGATCTAGAATGCATTAAAGTCAAGACCAAAAAGGAACCACTCTTGGAATGCTTTGAACCAGCCCATAAAGGCAGTGTTGCAGACTGTCGTCCAAGTGCAGTACCTGAAAAATCAATCACTAAAGAAAACAGAAGGAAAGAAGAGGCTGGGTGCGGTGGCTCACATCTCTGATACCAGCACTCTGGAGGCAGAGAGAGGCAGGCAGATCTCCTGAATTTGAGACCAACCTGATCTACATGAGTTTCAGGCTAGACAGAACTACATAGTGAGACTGTCACCAAAGAGGGAAGAGGGGCAAGAATTTATTTCATTTCTCTTAGGATTCTTAGGGCCCAGAAGGATCCTATAACAGACAGCTAATAAATGTTTGATAGATTAAAAACTAGCATGTTTTTTCTCCACTTAAAAATCTCCTCTAGCTCTTTAACATTTACAAAATGTCATCCACACTGACACTGAGCCCAAGGGGAGAGTCTGGCAGAATCATGTGTGCCTTTTGCATATGTTCTCTGTTGGATAGCTTATCCTCTCTGTACCTTGTAGAACTCTAGCTCTAAGTCCAAGAGTGGCTCAAACTAGGCCTTCCAACAGAATATAGTCCACCTCACACTCACCTGGACTTTCTCTCTCTGCTCAGATCTGATTCTCTGCAAAGCAACTATTATTACTGGTATTGGATTCTCTCGGGGCAAGGATACTTTATCTTTACCCACTGTAAAAAATTCACTGGTCTAGTTTACCAAATTCTACTCCATTCTGTGATAATGTTCAGATATTTTGTGTCAGTTGACCCCACCACCACCACAACAACAACACCATCATCCCACAGCTAACTGAGCCAGGAAGGGAGAGTTGGCCTATGCTGTCCCTTGAGAATGTGTAGTGACCCCAAAACTATAGTCTGATGGTACTGTACAACCTCACAGACAGGGCTGGTGGCTACAGTTAATCACTGGCATGCTCTCAAGCAAAAAGACTTCTGCAAAAAGGAAAAAGAAAATGGAGACATTTGACATAAAATGTAGTATGGAACTGAGGCCTCAGAGGGAAAGGATCAGACAGAAGAACCACCTAGTAACTATCCAGAACCCACAAAAATCTAGCTGTTCTCCCTGCTGTGTTCTAGAAGGTTCCCTATATTTATCCAATACTTTCCCACTAATCTAACTCCAACTAAACTTCTGTTCCTTGCAGCCAGTGCACCTAAGATACCTTAAACCAATGTTTGCATAATTATGGAAGTTTTAATAATTTTAGCAATTACAGAACGCCTCTCACAAAAAAACATCCAGAACAGAACACTAGAACAGATTATTGAAAACTGTACTAGATGAGCCAAGCAGTGAGGGTACATGGCTTCAATCCCAGCACTTGGGAGGCAGAGGCAGGCAGATCTCTGTGAGTCCAAGGCCCACCTGGTCTACAGAGCGAGTTCCAGGACAGTCAGGGCTACACAGAGAAACACTGTCTCAAAAAACACCACACACACAAACATATGGGGGAGAGGGAGAGGGGAAGGAGAAAGGAAAAATGGAAGGAAAGAAAAAGAAGAAAGGCTGCACTAGATGGATTAGAATTTTAAGTTAATTCAGATAAAATTAACTTACAATAACATATAGAGACCTAAAGAAGAAAAATGGCCAAAACCTCTTTGGAAGCAAGCAGTTCCAGAGAACTAAACAAGGGCACAATTGTCTGTGTTGTTATGTGGCTCAGGGTTAGCAAGTGGGAGACATTCCTTCACTTCAAAATGATAGTAGAGATGATTATAATGCTTCCAACACAAAACAGTGATTACTGTCGTAGGTGATAAATACGCCAGTCACTCTGACCTGGTCATCAGACACTGAACACAACACAGCACTACAACTTATAGCTACATGCAATTATTTTTTAAAATTCTGTTACACTTATTTTTATATGTATGTAGTTTTACCAACTTTAGTATAATACATGCCACATGCCATAAAGTATGTGGCAATCAGAAGACAACTTATGGGTTGATTCTCTCCTTCTAACTTAAGGGTCCCAGGGATCAAACTAAGGTCATCAGGCATTAACCTCCGGTGGTCAGGCTTAGCGACAAGCACCTTTACTACTGAGTTATCTTGCTTGTCTGTGTGTAATTATGTTTTAGTTAAGACGTGTGTGTATGTGTGTTTAAAATTGGAGTCTCAGAAAGCACTAATAAAAATAGGTTTAGCATGCTAGGCAGAAGAAAAACACAGGTTAGAATCTTTCATATCAGATGTTATAAAAACTCAGCCTTAGAGAGAGGCCTACCAAGGGTTATCTCCAAAAAGGATCAGCAGCACACCAGCCACACATGATGAGCTGAATGATATCAAAGGAAACTCCCATCTCTGTTTTTGCTGGTGGATGAGGGAGAGGGGCATGGGGTACTTCTTGGGAGTTGGCCACAGTCAACATGCTGTCACAGACCATTTAATGATCAGTATCATTATCTTAAGTTCTGATATTTTGTTCACAGTTTTGTGTACTGGTTTTATTTTCAAAATACTATACATGAATATTTTTCTCTTGATTGTTGCTCTGTCTAGCTTTACTTCAACTTGACACAAAAGCTAGAGTCACCTGAAAAGAAGGAACTTTAATTGAGAAAATGTCTACGTAAGGCATTTTTAGAAATTAGTTATTGATGAAGGAGCACCATTTTGGGTGTTGCTATCCCTGGGCAGTTGGTCCTGGGTTCTATTAGAAAACGGGCTGAGCAAGCCAGGATGAGCAAGCCAGAAAGCAGTGTTCGCCACATGCTCTCTGCATCAGCTCCTGCTTCCAGGTTCCTACCCTGTTTGCGTTCCTATCCTGACTTCTTTGGATGATAAAACAGTCATGGGGAAGTGTAAGTCAAATAAACCCTTTCCTCAAATAGATTTTGGTCATAGTGTTTTGTTGCAGCAATAGTGACCCTAACTAAGACAATTACTGAGTGTTGAGTGGCCCCTTCAATTCTTTAGTAGACACAAATGGCTCTTCTACTTCTGGCCCTCTGTCTACACATCAGACAAGTCACTCTGGCCACCAGCTTCCATGTGGTTTCTTCACTATGTGCCACAGAGTCCCTGAAAGGTTAGAACACTCCTCAAAGGAAAACACAGAAACTTTGAAAGTGAATCCAGGGGAAGCAGGAGCTTGAGCAGGAAAAGAAAGCATCCTTTGAGGCAATTCTGGCTCCCTGTGGGATTGCAGAAGTGAAAGCTCCATGATGGTCACTCCCAGAGCATCAAAGGCACAGCTCAGATCACACCTGACTTGAGCTCCAAACCAAACAGAAGAAGGCAAGCTTCAGGGAAGCCGAGAAATCAAAGGAGCATGAACTCATAGAGAAGACTGACAACAAAGACAACCAACCCAAGAACAGGTTGGGAAGAGAGTGGATCTTCCAATAACCACAGACCTGAGGACCCTAAAACACAGGTAAGAAGGAAGCCAGGAGGTCACTGTAGAACAGCCAGAAAACCTGGGGAAAGTATATGAAGCTAAATTAGGAAAATGCTCACTTACTCGAAAACCAGGACAGGGGCTAGGAGAAACCAAAACATCTCAGGGATCAGAAGTTCATGCCAAACAACTAAGTCAATCTGAAGGCTAGGAGACCCCAGAACACTTGAAATTTCTTCCAGAACATCCAGCAGCACTGTCAAGGTCGTCACGTGAGCAGGGAGAGGAATGAGAGCTGAGGACTCTACATGCTGCCCTGCATCATCAGCCAGCAGTCCTAAGACAAGAAAGCAGGCTCAGGAGGAAAGGGGGCTGATAGGTACCTGGAAAGCAACGGGCAATGTGTATGAAAAGCCTAAGAGCCCCTCTGACCCCAAAATTCCACTTCTAGAATGCTCTCTTAAGGACATAATCTCAACTCCAACACCATATAAGCAGGTTATGTGATGGCATATGCCTGCAATCCTAGCATAAGGAGGTAGAAGCAGTAAGATCAGAAATTTAAGGTCATTCTTGGCTATATAGTGAGTTCAAATCAAGCCTAAACTACATGAGATTCTGCCTTAAATAAATAAATAATCTGAAATATTAATGGTTCTATGGTATGTGTACAAAGACACAAAAAATCTATACACATAAAAATAGTCCAAAAACTTTTGGCTAAAAAATAAAGTTTATCTTGTCGAAGAATAAATGTAATAAAACATTTCTTAAGTAAACTAAAGCTTAAAACAAATAAAATACTAACCAAGTATGTTGGCATGTTCTTAATACATTAGTCAAAAGGAAGAAAATACAATGTTCTAAGGTTATCACAAACATAGCTAACAATGTGTGCAGCAAAAGGCAAAAAATAACACAAAAGTCTAACCAAAACACACACACACACACAAACTCAGAATAATTTACCTTCAGATGATGAAGTTGTGAATATTTTCTTCCTTATCCTTTTCTGTTATTTTTTTATGTTTTAGTGTGAGAGAGTGAGTGTGTATGTGTGTGTGCGTGCATGCGTGCATGCGTGCGTGTGCGTGTGCGTGTGTATACATGGCATGCTCGAAGCACACAGGAAAATCAGATTAAGTTTTCTGGGGAGATTCTGTCCTTCCAACATGGGTCCTAGGAACAGAACTCAAGTCAGGCTTGTGGGCCAAGCACTGTTCCCTGTGGAGCCATCTTACCACATCTTTTTCTCTACTTTCTAAATTTTCAATAATGACCATATGTTATGTTTACAATATCTTTTAAAAGGTTAATTGCTTTGTTTTTAAATAAAAACCTGCCCTCCATCTTAAAGAGAGTTGATATCTCCAAACAAGATCTGGAGCACACAAGAACCTTCTTTTTTTTTTTTCTTTTTTTTTTTTTTTTTGGTTTTTCGAGACAAGGTTTCTCTGTATAGCCCTGGCTGTCCTGGAACTCACTCTGTAGACCAGGCTGGCCTCGAACTCAGAAATCCGCCTGCCTCTGCCTCCCAAGTGCTGGGATTAAAGGCGTGCGCCACCAACGCCCGGCAAATGAACATTTTTTTTCTTTTTTTTTTTTTTTTTTGGTTAAGAACCTTCTAATAATGAATGGAAACTTCTTTGTTGTAACACCAAGGTTGGACTAGGGCAGTGTAGATGGTGCACTTTTATCAAGACAGATAAAAATTTGGAGGGATGACCTAAAACAGTCAACAAAATAGGTAATATTTTACTGGAAAATATTTTAAAACTAAAATTAGGACTGAACGTGGTCATGGTATATGCCCGTGATTCTAGCACTGGGATATACAAGTAGAAAGATCAGGAGTTCAAGATCACCCTCAGCTACAAAAGTAAGTTCAAGGCTAGCCTACAAAAATGAATTGATAACTCAAATAAAATGACAAACAAATAAAACCAACAAATTTAATAATAAAAAAACACACAAAAAATATACATTTAAGTCGGGCGGTGGTGGTGCACACCTTTAATCCCAGCACTTGGGAGGCAGAGGCAGGTGGATTTCTGAGTTCGAGGCCAGCCTGGTCTACAAAGTGAG
>NW_021604591.1:57449-71259 GCF_004785775.1 Grammomys surdaster
TAGATAAAGCCAGGGTTTGTGCTGATTCTTCCTCTGGTCTGTTTCCACTCACTGTGGCTGGGAACAGTGCTATTACTGATTCTGACTTTACTTTAGATTTAGTTACTTTACTCATAATGGAGTTTTTGCATTAGTTTGCTTCCATGTTTACTATGTGTGATGCGGCAATGAGTGGACAACACTTGTCTGCTGGCAGCACTAAGGAACAGAGATTGAGAACAGCCAGGCACAGAAGAAATCTGGCGTAGTATTCTTTCTTAACCCAAATTTGGCAGAGCCATAGTCCTGCTAATCCTCCATTAGTCCAACTGCCTTCCTGTGTGATTTTCAGGGATTAAGAGAGAAAACCCCTTTTCATTCAGAAGCTATATACAATAACGGGTCCTCTCTCTCAGTAAACTTTTAATAGAATAACCTTCTGAAACATTCATACATTAAATGTTCCAGATAGGAGCTGAGCATGGTGGTGCACGCCTTTAATCCCAGCACTCAGAAGACAGAGCAAGTAGATCTCTAAGTGTGAGGCCAATCTGGTCTACAAAGCTAGTTTTGGGATAGTCAGGGCTATACAGAGAAACCTTGTCTTGAAAAACAAAAACAAAGACAGACAAACAAACAGAATGTTCCAGCCGGGTGTAGTGACACATGCCTTTAAGCCAATACTTAAGAGGCAGAGGCTGGCAGAACTCTGAGTTTGAAGCCTACCTTGCCTACATACCAAGTTCTAGGCCAGGCAAATCTGTATAATGATACAACACAAGGCCCACCCTGCCACCAAAAACAAACAAACAAAAACAACAATAACAACAAACTGTTCGACAGACTGGAGAAATGGTTCAGTGGTTAAGAACACTTGCTCTTACAGATGACCCAGGTTTGATTCCCAGCACTGACATGGTAGCTACAACCATGTATAAATCTAATTCAGGGGGTCTGAAGTCTCTTCTGCCTTCCCTAGGTACCAAGAAGCCACATGGGGTACACACATACATGTAGACAAAACACTCATACACACACAAAAGCAAATGTGTACAGATTTTAAAGGAAGAATCTGTTCCACCTTAGCTAGCCTCCATGACAAGACTAACTCAACAGCTACAGAAGTGTCACTACCTTGGACTACAATGTGAAAAGTTGCTATGAAACAACGCAAATCAATGTGAAAAGTGGGGCCAGAACTCATCATACTGCTGAGTGGTGCTAAGGCCACATGCTCTGTCCCCCACTGGACTGTCACATCTTCCAGCCTCTTTATAGCACATCTGTTTAGGACACATTCAAAAATAGCACTGCTGAGATTCAGCTCTGTAATAGCCACTTTCATGTGTATTATCTAATTGAATCCTTATGACAAGCCTGGGAAGCAAGTATAATTAAACTCTTCTGGCCAAAGGGCCAATCACAGGGTTGCTATGAGCCCCCCCCCCAAAAAAGTCTTCTGTCCCAAACCCAGTGAGTGACCAATGCTCTTGGGCTGTGCCCAGCAGGCTCATTTCCTAAAGCCAGTCCATAAGACATGCTTCCAAAATACCTTTCAGCATATCCAATTGACATTCCCACCCAACATGTATCAGAGACTAAAGTCACAAAATGAAATCCAGCAAGGCAAGAACTTCACTGACCCTTCTGTTGTCTAACCTCTGATTCTGTATTTAAGAGTGGCCACTGAGCAGGGCACTGCATGGCCAAAGAACTAGAATCCTGGGTAGGATTTAGTGCTCCACTGTGAGTTAGAAACAACAGTTAATGTTCTGTCTGAGAAGTTCATTCTGGATTACTCCCACCCCCAAGGACGGGGAGAGCTGAGTGACAATCTGGGGGAGTGTCAAGTACCTGCTTGTGTGCTGGATTTGGGCACATCATGCTCTATCACCCATGACAGTTTTGAGACCAGAGTGGAGAAAAGACTTCAGCTTGAGTCACGGGCTTCCTGATTCTAGTCCGTCTTCTCTTGCCCTCTGCATGGGCTCTAACAGCAGAAGGCCAGTGTAAGCCACACTGTGATGAAAGCGGCTCAGTACCAGCAGGACCTCTTTTTACCCTTCCCATGTTTATTTCCATGGAGAAGCCCAACCCAAGAGCAGCACACTCCAAGGGGACAAAGTGGGACACTCATTGTCAAGTTTTCAACCTCTCCTATGCCTCTGCTCTCAGCATCACGAAAGCATTGTAACAGATTCAGATTTCCCATGCGGTACGAGCTGGTTGGGGAGGGGGCAGTTAGGGAAGAAGGGGGGAGCTAGAATCTATCCCCCTCCTCCTCAGTACTATAAGAGGAACACATCCTCCTGGCTTCTCAGCTTTCAAAAAGTCAATAATAGCTGTAAATAAAGGGTTTCAGATAAAGTGGAAAACGAGTGGATCAGATAAAAATCAGACCATGCACACACCCAATAGTCACATTAACAAGCGTATGGAATAGGAGAGGGATGAAGAACATTGTCTATGAAACTGTACACAGAAAGATGTCTCTAGATTTTTTTCTCTCAATGCTGAATATTAAGAGGTTTATTAATACTTAATATTATTATTAAGGTAATGTTAATGTGAAATATTAAGAGCTGCCTGAGGTAGGAGGCAGCTTTACCGCAATTGGTGGTCGATCCTAGGAAGAGCGGAGAGTCCGCCACTATGCACATCAGTACCTGGCTCAAAATAGGGTCCATATGCAGTGAGGTCCTGTTCCCACACACTACACCTTCTCCCCAGCTCCCGGCCTGTGCAGCACCTGCTACCACTTTCATACTCCAAGTTACATCAGGGTCAATGACTCCATTCCTAAAAGTCTCAATTCCAAAAGGGATTTCACTCCCAACTTCCACCATCCCAAAGTACTAACTTAATTTTAAAATCCTCACTATACCCAGCATCCCTACCTTGCCTCTTCTTCCTTACCAATCCTTGCCCTAGCCCAACACTCCTTCCATCCCTTTAGAAACTTCAGTCCAGGCACTGTTCCACTCCTCACCCCTCCTTGCTCACTGATATTTATACAGGACTCACAGCTCTCTGAGCTTAAAAAGAAGAAAACACCAAATCTCATTATTCCTCTCTTGATCTAACTCAAAACCCATTCCTTTCTTCACAAGTAGACCTTTTTAATTGCCTGTTTGCTTGTGCCCCACTTTTTTCTCCCCTCAAATCCCCCCTACCTCCAGTGATTCAGGAACCTCTTACAATCCCTGCGCTCAGTCCTGGGGACACTTTCTGGATACCTTCTTCTCTGGTGGCAGCTGTGTGGTTCTTTTCACTAGTGTCTTTCTTCAGGCAAACACTCTCCTTTGGGCTTTCAAATGGGAGGCATTGAGTACTCTGCTTTCCTCCTGCGTCTCTGCCCACTTCTTTTCTAGAGGACCCTATCCTCTCTGCTCCCCAAGAGCTAGCGTGTCCTCAGGACTCAGCTCAGAGTCATCCTATGTTACTGTCCAATACAACTCCTTGGGCAACCCCTAAAGTACTTAGGCAAACTTTCATGGCATGGTTAATACTGACAACCAAAGGCCCAGATCTGTATATTTGACTTTCTTACTGATCTGGTGGAATTTCCACTTGTAATGTTCATAGGGACCTCAAACTCTGCGTTAGATATCCCCTTCATATTTAGCACACACCCCCCGCCAGCCTCATTTCCTCTCTCATCATGGCTGTGAATGTGACTACCATCTACCCCTGCTACCTTCAGCAATCCCACTCCCTAATATCCAAACAACTGCCAAACATGACTCTCATGTTGGAGTATTCTGTCTGTACTCACTTCCATGTTGTGCTCCAGAATGACCTTTTTCTTCTAGAACATTGCAATTTCTTAGAGCAGTCTCAGAACAGAAACAAAACAGATATAACTGCCCAACCATCCAGTCACATGTGAATTAAATAATACCATTAGGGCCAGCTGATCATAGCTGGGTCACTCTGATTCTCTGTCCTTGGATGGAATGGGGTGGCCTAAATCTTTACTGGCAGCAGAACCCAGCAGCAAGAAAGAACAGGAGCTCACAGCAACCATGCTGACTACGGAGCAAGCTAGCAAAGAGAAAGAGAGAGAGAGAGAGAGAGAGAGAGAGAGAGAGAGAGAGAGAGAGACAGAGAGACAGAGAGACAGAGAGAGACAGAGACAGAGAGAGAACTGTAGGAATACCCAAGGCACTGAGGTCCAGGACGAGAACACCTGATGGCTGGGTCTGATTCCTAACAGCAGACCTTCCCAAGCTGCAGCAGAACTGCTTCCTTTCCTTCCCCCACCTCCCACCCCACTTTTTAGTCTCATTAAGTAAAATAACTTTCCGGTGGCCATCAAGAGCCTTGATTAATATTAATACATTTGTTTTAGAGGGTTTGTTTGTTCTTTTGAGTTGTTTGTGTGTTTGATTTTTAGACAGGGCTGCTTAGATAGGCCTGGAACTCAAGAAACACCCTATTGACTCAGCCTCCTGAATGCAGAGATGACAAGCATGTGCCACCACAACTGAGTTAGGCCATGTGGATCTGCTCAGTGTCTCAGCTTCCACATCAGTAAAAGTGGAAGATTAAGGCAGGCAAATTTTACTGAATGTCTAGGGCATTAATGCACTACATTTTTCAGTGTTTTTTTTCTATGCTTAATCAATGGGAAAAATGGGTTATTTTTAGCCCAAGGATAGGAATGCATATATTTTAAATAAAATCTTGACACTTTTAAAAGATGCTAAGTGTAGAAGCAAACAAAAATAATATATTTTAATCTCAAATGTTTATTCATGTCAATTTTTGCCTAAAATTTTTATTACAGTCAATTTTCAGCTCATTTACATTTTAATGTGTTTTTTTAAAGCCCAATTAAAACATTTCCTTACTATTTAGTAGCTCTCACTTGGTATAGGTGTCTCAGGCCACTTTTCAACATATTTTGAGCCAAATCATTTCAACAGTTTTGAACATGTTTAAAGAATTATTTTCACTATTCTTTTTAATTAATTATTTAATTATTTACATACTACATGTCACCTGCCTCCTCTAGGTCACCCCTCACAGAGTTCCTCCCCCATCCCCCTTCCCTATTTTCACTATTCTTAATGCAGGAAATAAAATTAATCCTTCTTATAATATCATATTGAATGTTGTGTAGTAAGTTTTTTGATTTTGTTTTGTTTGTTTTTCTTAAGCAAAACAACAAAAAACCCCTGCTTCTTTCAAAAGCTTCTAGATTCACAAGCCACTTACTAGTTATCCAATATACAAAGTACACACTGCTGGGCTGATGAAATCCCTAGTTGGCAGCTAGATGCTACCTAGTTCTGAAAGAGGCTCTGGGATGCAAGCTTCAGTTAGGGGATGGACACAGTTGTAAAAACTTGAGTATACTGAGGACACTTAGCCTCAGAGTATCTCTTGGTTTTAAGACCCTGAAAGCCAGACAGACCATGTGTATGAATAAATAAATGCACCACAGCAGGGAGGTAGTGAGGAAGTCTGTGATGGCTCTTTTTGCCTGTAGAAGGGAGCTAATGACTTTGTAAATTCCTATTCTCCTGAAAAATACTTGCCACTGAAGAAAAAAACCACAAGCCACATTTTAAGTGGCTATTCAATATTCTACAAAAAAAAGAGAACTCTCTGCCAGATGTCTTCTTAATCTAGGTCGAATGTCAGGGAGGTAAAAGAAATTGGTTATCCTAGCGTTATTTCCAAAGGCCCCAAAAATAGTGGTCAAAGAAATGAGAAGAGGAACATCAGTTGCAGAAATAAAGTTTTTATGTTCTAAAGTCTTTGCAGAAAATAACACTGCTGTCTAATGTCTAATGTTGCTAGGGCTGGAAGACATGCTGAAGTGTCCCATGTAACAGTGTTACCCAGATGTCCTGGCAACCTTTCAAACACATCTACCACCATGTGAGATATACCAAGGGGCAACAGAAAGAACAAAGAGTTGGAAGTCAGGAAGCCTAGTTCTGGGCCAACATCATAAAAGACAAGCTAGCCCTGGGCAAGTCACCAGACTTTTCCAGAAATCTAGTTTCTTTATCAGTATAATAATGCAGAGCTGGCAGAGAAGGGAAAACCCTGACTTTTGGAACATCTGCCATAATTTGGTGAGTCTTCTGGGCTGTGAAATATGTAGCCCCACCTCCTGAACTCTGCACAGGGATAAATAACTAACCAGAGGCACTGCTGTCTGTGGAGGAGGCAGCAGAAGGAAGCACATTACAGCAGCAATGACCCTGAGCTACAGGGGAGGAAACTAAGAGCATCTCTTCCTGCAGGTGTTCCTCTTCACTTCAATCACTGACTTTCTCAACATCAGCCATTTTCAAAACCTAAAGGTAAAGAAACTTTGTAGTATAAGGCTTCCTGTGGTGCTCAGGAAACTGAAGGGCTCCTATTTAAGTAACTCCATGTGGTGGTTTGAAGACGTATGGCCCCATAGATTCATGTGTTTAAATGCTTGGCTCTTAGGCGTGCCATTAGGAGGCGTGGCCTTATTGGAGTTGGTATAGCCTTGCTGGAGGAAGTATGTCACTGTGGGGGTGGGCTTTGAGGTATCCTGTGCTCAAGCTATACTCAGTGGCACGTAGTCTCCTTCTTGTCTTCAGATAAAGATGTAGAACTCTCAGCTCCTTCTCCAGCACCATGTCTACCTGGATGCTGCCATGCTTCCTGCCATGATGATAATGGATTAAACCTCTAAAACTGTAAGCCAGCCCCAATTAAACGTCTTCCATTATAAGAGTTGCTCTGGTCCCGGTGTCTCTTCACAGCAATGTAACTCTAAGTCATGCCCTGCATTCACCAGACAAGCACTACAGCAGTGGTCAATGTCCCTGTGGCTGACAAGACAAAATCTCTCTTACAACCTGAGGGCCAAAACAAACTGAAGGTTCAGACAGTGTCCCTTCACCATCCTGACATCCTATGATCTTGTTTTTGATCCTTGGTCCTATGTCCCATTAAAGGCTCAGCAGGGGTTCCAAACGTGGCAATTTCAATTTTAAGTTTTTCTTTTCTTTTTAAGATTGCAGGGTTTTGTTGTTGTTGTTGTTTGTTTTCTTTTTCAAAATACAAGTTTTTCTTTTTCAACCACAGTCCCAAACATATTTCTAAAAGGGGCTTTCAGGCTGGAGAGATGGCTCATTCCATAAAGTGACTGTTGCACAAGCATGAGCACTTGACTTGACATCCCAGTACCCATGCTTTTAAAGGTCTGGGTACAGTGGTGTGTATTCCTGCACTCAAGAGGTAGGAACAGGCAGATCCCTTGAGCTTACTAGCCAGCTGGCCGAGATGAACTGATGTGCTTGTGAGTCAGTGAGAAACCCTGACTCACGGTAATGACGATTACAACAACATGAAGAATGATTAAAGACTCCAACACTGACCTGTTGCCTCAAGACGTACAGCCCAGCCCACATGAACACATCCACATACACACAAAAAGTGGCTCTCTTCCCTTACTCCCTCCCTCCCTCCCTCCCTCCATCAATCTCTGTCTCTCCTCAAAGTCAATCTGCCACCCTCTCTCAACTGCCAAGCTAGCCTTGCTAGCCTGATCTTCCTTCTACCTCAGCCTTACATGTGTCATGCCTGGCTTTGCCCTTTCTCTTGAATGAAACAAAAAAAAAACAAACAAACAAACAAACAAACAAAAAAAAAAACCAACCTCTCAGCTAGTTCTCAAGGTAGATGTGGGGTCTCCTCTTCTCTTGGCCATCCAGATCTTCACAGCTTCATTAACCTTCCACCACTGATAACCAAGCTAACGAAAAACATCTGCTCAGCCACCCGCAAAAGCTGCTTCATTTTCCTCCCCGCACAAGCTAACAACCTACTTCAAGAAAAGCACTAATGTTCTTAGTGTTGTTTTCTCTCTCTCTCTCTCTCTCTCTCTCTCTCTCTCTCTCTCTCTCTCACACACTCTCACACACACACACACACACACACACACACACACACATACACACACGGAGGAGGGATCCATTAACAGTCTAGCCTCCTCCTTAAAGAAAAAACACCAGCACAATTAGAGACTCCTACCCAGGCAGGCGTGACTCCTAAGCAGATGGCAGGCCTCATAATTAGGTCATTACATAATACCTCGTCTTTAACCAGTTTCTCTGTGCTTCATTCCGAGACTCTGGGCTGATGAGCTTTATACTCTGGTTACTTTAATTATAATTTGTTCTCAGGAACACTGTAATACCATGTTTGGATAAAACGAAAAAAATTCAGGTTGGAGTGCAGAAGGTTGCTTTACCATTCATTTAAAGAAATTCGGACTTGTACTAGTAACTAACTACCCCTGATATCTCGGTTTCCCAATCTGTCACAAAGAACGGTGCCTTGCCACACTTATTCTACTACCTTTAAAGCAATCTCTTACTTGACACTCAGGTCCCACTACAGGATTCAGGCGTCAGTTCTCATAGGAGCTGACTTACTTGGTTATACCACACATTTAGGTATCACAGAAAGCACTCAGCATCTCACCACTGAGCTAAGGCTTGCCTAAGATGCGCACAGGCAATGGCTTCGCAGAGGAAGACCTCACACCAGCACCCAGTCAGGGCCAGTCTTTGATTTCCCTCAATCCTCCCACTACAGGTACTCAGGGACCTCATTCAGCTCCAAAGAGGCTGAAAGCTTTCCATACAACTCCCAACGCAGGCACCGTAGTCTGCTCATCCTTCTTACTCTGGAGCCATCTACCCACAAATCATTCCCTTCCCCAAGGTCACAGCTGCCACCTTACACTCCTGACTTTTAGGAACCCTGAGTATCATTTCTGGTATTCTCATTTCCTTGCCACAATCAACACGATTACTGTTTTGTAGATACAAAAACTGAAGCCCCTGTTAATGCTGCTAGGAAACGGTGTGTAAACATTCAAGCTGTAATTCAGGATTGAAGTAAGAGACTATAGAAAGACGAGACTGGTGATAAGCCACACAATTAGAAAGTCTATACCTCCATAGCATCCCTTGTTCCCTAACACCCTTAGCTTAACATTTATGCTTTGGTTCTCTTGGATTTCCCAAGTCCTGACATTGGTTTGGGACAGTGGCTATATGAGACCCAGTTCCAACAGGAACTGGGCCCTAGGAAGGGCCTATGCCTGTGCCTGCCCTCACTCCATTTCTCACACTGCAATATCCACTAACTCCTATCCCATATCCTACAACTCTCCTGCATTACGGCTAATGCCAAGCCTTGAGCCCTAAATTCCACCAAAATGACCAGAAAACAAATTTAAGTGCCACTTATCCAATAAGTATGCTTCAGCAAAGCAAATGGTTTACATATTATGTGACTTGTGAAATAAGGAAAGAAGTCATGATCTTTCCTCCAGAAGGTGGGGTTTGACTTTTAGTAACACTGGAAAAGGTACCTCACTTCTTTCTCTGAGCTTCAGTTATCGCCTGTATTTGGACACTCTAGTGTGGCATTTAGAAGCACTGAGGTAAATGCTGTTAGCACAGTGCTGAATGGACAACACAACCTCTCCCTATGCTCTGCTCTGCCTGATAGGTGGGGGCTCCTGCTCTGTCAGCAACATCATTAGCAGTCTGGGAAAAATCCATGGCATAGTCTATAGGAATGAACACTGGTGTCACAGGCTGGAGGAGTGAGCTCAGTAGAGCTCACCAACTGGACACCAGTGCAGCAGGTCTGTCCAAGCACTGGGCCTACAAGGGATCCGAGTGCAGCTTCCAGCCTTTTCCCAGTGAGAGAGGCCTGGAGAGGAGATCCAAGCAGTCATCTGCAGAGCTGTGACCTGTAAACCTCAGGTGCTCAGTGGGCAGCCAAACGGCAGGCTGGTCCTAAGGCAGACAGGCAGTCAGCAGACTTTGCTCTGAAGGAGACTTACCACAGTAATAACAGAAAGCACTTACACAGATTAGACGACCCTAAAGAGCTCCTGGCATTGATAATATTCAAAAAGGCTTAACAACACAAAAGAAGTTGGGAAATTTAGGCCTCAACTGTGACCTTAACCAATGATATGGCTTAGAGTTAAAAACTCTTCAAAGGCAGTTGGAAAGAATTTTTCTTTGCATTTTCTAAATTACCTAGAGTAACGGTCCCAAATAAATACAGAATGAAGAAGCTGGTGGCCCTGAGCTCTGGACCTGTTTCCTTTTCCTTACCTATATGACAAATGTTTGGAAAGCCTGTCTCTGCAACCTCATGCTTATGCATTCACTCCATCACTCCTTAAACATGGAGTTCCTTACTCCTAACAGAACATTAGCATCACCTCAGCAGCTCATCAGGAGCCCATTCAGAGTCTTAGGCTGGAGGACTTGGGGCTCCAAATCTCCACAGGTGATTCTAATAGGCAACAGGCAGTGAAAACCAAACACTGTGCTTTCCACTGAAGGAATACACCTAAGAAATGACGCTGTGCTGCATCTCTCCCTTCTGTGTGCCTGGGCTTCTGCCTAGACTAGCAGCCTCTGTGCTGTAACACCTACCTCACTTCTCGGGAACAAGGCTCGAGAGGCAGAGAAGGGTTCTAATTCCAGTAAAAATACTTGGTAGTAACAAGACTTGGATTCAGTTACAAAATGAGCAACCATCATCTAACCTACAAGGATCTCAAGATTACATAAGAAAGGGTCACAAAGCACCTGAGACACGTGCACCACAGACACACCCAGCAAACGCTCAGCCCCAGCTCCCATTAACCCTTCCTTCTTAAGCAACACCCATTTGCTTTGCATCTGACATCACCAGTACCTCAGAGAACTGTTCCTGGAACGTTTGCTCTCACATGATACACTTTACTTGAAGTTCTGCTCATGGGCATTGGGTTCTTATCCCTTACATTAAGAAGGACAACCAGCCACGTCTTAAGTAATGACTCTCTAGGTTACAAGGTAAAAAGACAATCAATAGCTTCAGGTAACACAACCATGCAGAAACGCCCCCTCTGAATGGTCCAAGCAGGCCCCAAGCCTGCGAGCCTGCGTGGGTAGGTGTTGTTCCATGCTGTCACTTCTCAGCTCTTACAGTTACTTTGTGCTTGCTCTCATAACCGTGACTTTCCCCATGCAGGTTTTTATGATGGTTCTATTAAACAAACTGGTCTGAGCTCTGCATTGTTTATTTCTATCCGGTAGCACATCTGATCTGTAGATAAAAGTTTAGTAGTGTCAGGACCATCCCACTACAGTGTATAGGAGAACAACTCAGAGGTCAACCTGGCTCCTCCAATGAAAGTCTTGCTACCAAAAAGATTGCCTCTGGTTTCCAAAGCCCTCTGCTGAGCTTTAGATGAGCTTTTTAGGTAAGTAGATTCAATCCTGAGAGACATATACACTAAGCTCAATTTGTTTTCACAGCTTCACTGCAAAGCCAGTTGTAAATGGGGTAAATGTCAGAGTACAGATGAGAAAAATAAGTTTTCATCATTGAATTATTTGATCAGAAGAGTGGTTGAGATTGTTTGATTAGGCAGGATCACTTTTCACATGGACAGCACGTTATTATCAAGAAACAGGCATCAAAGTTGGGAAATAAAGCCAATCTAGATAAGTAGCACAGTGTAACTGACAAGAAGAGCAGGTTGGGATCTGCAAGCAGTCAAACACTGGCACAGGAAGTTAATACCTAGCTGGACGTAGTGACAAAAGCCTAATCCCTGCACTTTGGAGACAGAGACATGAGGACAGCAAGTTTCAGGCCAGCCTGAAATGCATAGTGAGACTCAATCTCAAATAAGCAAAGAGTCAAGTCCTAAAGAGACAAGCAGAAAGGGGGGCTATACAGAGCTGTGACCAGAATCTATGCAACAATACACTAAAAGGTAGAGCCTGGGGTTCAAGATATTGAAAGCGAACTGTAAGCCCTAAACCAGCAGTTTCTCAACCTGTGGGTTGAGACCCCTTTGGGGGGTCACATTATTAGATATCCTGTATATCAGATATTTATATTATGATTCATAACATTAGAAAAATTACAGTTATGAAATAGCAACAAAATTACTTTATGGTTGGGTGACCACACATAAGGAACTGTATCAAAGGGTCGCAGCATTAGGAAGGCTAAAAACCACTGGTCTAGGCAGACCTCTGGATTGTAAGGCATGGGGGCAGAGAGGTTAGTGGTTCCCAGTTTATTTCAAATAGCTTCCATTTTTATCTCCATAGAAGAAAGCCAAGCAAAATGTTAAAAGAAAACATGGTTCAACTGGTTCTTATGAAATAATCTACAGATGCCAGCTCTGTCAGGCCAGTAAAGCAACTCAAAAGAACTCTGTATACCACTGTCCCAGGTGGAAGAACCACAGATAAAAGATGCGCAGGCTCACTGGAAGAGCTGTGATCTGTTCCATGAGCGCATCATGTCAGCAGACCCCATGCTGGGGGAAATGCAGTGCTTCCTAGTCATTTCCACACATGCTGCAAAGAAGCTGAAGAGGCAGACTGGGACCCACTCCTGAAACACTCAGTTTGAGCTGCTATCATCACACAGTTCTACTGGAGATAACAGATAGGACACTAAGGACAGTGGGTGGCAAAGATACTTTAGAGAAAGGGGAAGAGCACACATTCCAAGACAGCTATGTGGGGATGCTGAGTAAATCAACATTTGTATGCCTGGTCCAGGCTGGCATCCTGCAGCGCCTGTCCTTCCTAGAGGGCAAGAGTGACTCAGCATAAGGCACTCCATTAGCCTGGGCACAGCTCCTCAGCAGAGCAAGCTTAGCTGTCTCAACATACTGCAGTAGAGGAGTAATGAAGAGCCATTGGTAGGTTTATACAATCTCTGGTTAGCACCCCATCACCTAATGGGTGTTATGTTGGCTTAACTGCCATTGACTGAAGGCATCTCTGCTTCTGCAAAGCTCTATTTTCACAGTTATGAAACAGAAATCATTAAATCCATCCTGATAATCTTAAAGCTAGTAGTAAGATCAAGTGAGAAAGCAGGTCACTGTAGTGCACACCTGGAATCTGGGCTCAGGAGGCTGAGGAAGTCAGTTTGAGGTAATACTGGACTACACAATGAGATGTGTCTAAAACAAAACATAGAACATAAAAGGGATTTCCATGTAGCATGAAAATGTGAAGGTCACCCAGATACCCGCCCCTATTCCCCTCATAGACAGTTTGTTAGGAGATTAAAACACGTTACAATGTGTAAGACATATACAGATACATAATACCTGCTATTGATGAATGGCACTTGGAATTACACAGGTAAATATTTTTGGAAAAGATTTCAGATGGATTCTGAAGGAGCAATAGGGCTTTACATGGAAAGACTATGTCTATATCTTACAGAGCAGTAAAAGTGTAGTTAAGATTTTCAGTCACAGAATTAATACTGCATCACCACAGTCATTCTAAGACACCTGGAGATTTAAGGAATTAACAGAGTATTACTTCAAAAGATCAGAAAAGCCAATGAAGATGCCCAGTCCAGCACCTACACTGCAGCTCAATCGTCACAAAGAGCACTGGTATGGTTAGCTAATCATTCACACCACTTCAATTAACCCCCAAAATTTAACCTGTGCCCAAGGTATGGCAGAAGTGTTTCTATAACCCACAGTGACCATGTTAGGGGAAAAGAGACCACATCATGGAACTGTCTCTGTGAATGACGTCCAAATCACTTAATTCTAGAGCCAAGAGGGCTAAAGGTGGTTCAACATTTTAAACCACATGTGCCCATGTAGTTTACACAAACACACACACACACACACACAGCACACCCTTTTGCCCCCCCCAAAAAAGAAACTATCATATTGGAAGAAGAAAAACTATCCAACAACACAAAGTCAGTGTGTGTGTGTGTGTGTGTGTGTGTGTGTGTGTGTGTGTGTGTGTGT
>NW_021604591.1:71269-78419 GCF_004785775.1 Grammomys surdaster
TGTGTGTGTGTGTGTGTGTGTGTGTGTGTGTGTGTGTGTGTGTGTGTAGTGTGCTAGTATAATGTGGCTATGTTTAGACACACCAGAAGAGGGCATCAGATCTCATTATAGATAGTTGTGAGCCACCATGTGGATGTTGGGAATTTGAACTCAGGACTTCTCGAAGAGCAGTCAGTGCTCTTAACCACTGAGCCATCTCTCCAGCCTTCTTACTAATATTTTATATAGAATAAAAAATATAGAACACCTGAAGCAACACTATCAGCCAATGCAATTAGACTGACATTTATAGAATACTCCACTTAAAGTAAAATATACATTCTTCTTAAATGTCCACTGAAGACATACATATGTGGCAGTGTGCAATCTTTACTATTCGATGGCTGTTTTATATATGGTGGATATCATGAAAATTATACACAGACCCTTATTTTCCACTCATCAGCTTTTGTAAATGTTTGCATTCTCTAAGACAATTATTTATCCAGTATGGCCCAGAGAAGCCAAAAAGTTAGATGCCCCCATAATAATTCTTAGTAAGTTGAAAGGATTTAAATCCTGCAAAGGAGGTTCTATGATTATAATAATCATAAATAGAAATAACTTGTTAACAACAACCAAAAAAACCTCTGGAGAGACACTAAAATGTTTGCAAACTAAATAAAATTGCTCTGTATAGCCTCTGAGTCGAAGCTGGAATGAAAAGGGAGATCAGAGGGAGATGCAGTGGCAATGGTACCTGAGTCCTGACTACTGAGGAGGACAACGAGGATGACAGAGTGAGCCCAAAACTTCCAGGGAGCCTGGGCAGCACAGTGAGACGGAAGGAAGGGCAGAGGCGAGTAAGTACTTTAGATAGGATGAAACTCCAGTGCCATGAGCACTTAAACGAGGTGGTCAAGTGCGGCTTGACACCCTCCATGAGGGCCTGCAGAAGTTCACAGCTATTGGTCTGACAACTCTTCTGAGTCCCCTTATCCTAGCAAAAGTACAAGTATGTACATACACATACAAAGATATTTTGTATAGTGTTAATATCCAAAGCTGTAAACCTTAACAGCCCACAGCAAGAATTTTGCTATGATACAATTTATCCATGCAGCCTTAAAAGTGGAAGTTTATACTCAACAATAGGAGGAAATATTTATTATATATAATAGGTTTTATTTTAAAAGAAAAAAGCCTTCACAGTGTGAATATAGTTAATATGACGCACCTTAAAATGGTTCAGGTACATTTTTATGAAGTATTTTAATCATAATGCATTACTCTTCATTGGTGATAGAATCTAGAGCCTTTGTATATGCTAGGCAATTTTTATACCATTAAGCTACATCCCAAGTAGATGTTTCTAAAACAAAAAATTCGAAATTTCCACACATACACATATATAAGGCAGGTTTGTGTAAGTGTATCCACTGTGGAGTATGCAGAGGTGAGAAGAGAGCTCAGGAGGTAAAGTGCTTGGCATACAAGCATGAGGACCTAAGCCTGGTCACCAGAAAACCTAGCTCTGTGACACATACTTACAACCCCAGTGCTGGGGGAACGGAGACAAGAGGATTCACAGGGCTCATTGGCCAGCCAACCTAGCCTACACCAAGTTCAAGGCCAGCTCTGTCTCAAAAAGAAAAAAAGATAAAAGAAAAGATGTCTGCGGCTGGAGGGATGCCTCAACCATTAAGAGCACTTGCTGTACTTGCAGAGCACATGGGTTTGGTTCCCAGCCCCCACATTGGGAAAATTAAATTGCCTGTTACTCCAGTTCCAAATGATCCAAAGCCTTCTGGTTTCTGCAGGGACCTGCACACAAATGATGCATATATATGCAGGAAAAAAAATCCATAAAATAATTTGTAAAAAGGTCATTTAACACACTCTATCATTCTGGTAGCATCTTAGAAGCAAAGACAAGGCCAAGCCGAGGCTCAAAATCCAGTGGGTTCTTGTGATCAGACTAAACTCACTGGAATCAACTTGGGCCCTGAGAATTGAATCAAGGATTCTACATATTCAGGTTAGAGCCAGTAAGCAGTGTCAACATTGTAGCTAAAATTACATTAATGTCTATAAAGAAAAGACTCAAATCATAGAAAGCAGTGATGTTTTTAAAATGTGGCTGATAAGCTTAATGAGCGGAATGCCTCCCTTTCTCCTGGCTTTACTTGGTTCCAAGGGTACAGTCTATACTTACATTAGACATCCCAGTTCCTTATCTTAAAAGACTTGTCACATGCTAGCATTAGTGGATGAACATTTGATAAGCAACAGAATATTTATACAGTCTCAAAATCACTCAACAAAATACTAACTACAAAGTAGAAAAACAACCACCACAAAGGTCAGAAGCTCTACAGTAGAGAGGCAATACCACTTGTTGTAGGGGTTTGTCTCCAACCATAGGATAAACACTGTGTACCTCTTGAAAAGATGCACTGAGGAGACGGTGCTGTGATGTGCCGCCAACAAATATGCATACCCTGTATCTGACCAAAGGAAAAAACACACACCTAAATAAAGGGACATCCTTCAAAAAAACTGGCCTGCACTTTATAAAAATATCAAGGTCACAAAACACAAAGCAAGATTAAGGAGCTATTCCAGATTAAAGGAGATTTAAGAGACAAGACAACTAAACATTTGATCCTGATTAGATCCCTGACTGAAGGGAGTCTTTTTCATTCACTATTCTAGATACTAATGAGACAACTGGAATGTTGGAATAATTAAATTTTATGTGAAGTTAATCTCACTATTTTAACAACTGAACTTGGTGTATGTCTGGGGAAATAGCAAAGTATTTTGTGATAAAGGGGCTTTTACTTTCAAACAGCTTAGTGATAGATAGATAGATAGATAGATAGATAGATAGATAGATAGATAGATAAACTATAGACTAATAAATATTAGCTCTTTGGCATTTAAGATTAAAATATATAAGATTCTGTATTTTTTAATATTTTAACTTGACATGTCATACTATGTTGATCATTTTGAGTAAGATCTCTGCCTTTCTCGGCCTCTATTACCCTCTTAATTCTCCTCCCTATGCCCTGAATAAACTCTATTCTATACTAAAAAGAAAGGAGAGAGAATAAAAGATTATAGATTATATAGTGAATATTTAATTATAAAATTTCAAAGATGAGGAAATCATTGGGCTGGAGAGATGGTTCAACAGTTAAGAACATAGTTCTCGTGCAAAGTACCTGAGTTCAATTCCCAGAATCCGTATCAGGTAGCTCACAAATGCCTGCAATGCCAGATCCAGGGGATCCAATGGGCCTGGCCTCGTAGGGCACTTGCATTCGTGTGTACATACCCACACAGACACACAGACATACACAGAATTAGAAATAAATCATTTTTAAGATGGAATAATTCTTTTTATTCACTTTGATGAAGGAGCTTTCATCAAACATTCTTTCCAGTGGGAAACAGCATGAAAAGCAGCTTCCAGGCTACTCTGCTCGTGGCCTGGGTGCCCCCTTGCCTAAGTGGACAGATGGAGGATGCATCTCCCCTCTGTGACTAGCTTATCCCACTGCCACTTCATCTCATATGTCATCATTTTGTACCAAAAACAGCATTCTTTAAAATCTTTACAGACTGTTCTGCATTCTTTTTGAGCCCAGATAATATCAATTCTATGAGCACATTCTATCCACTCTTTTTCAAAGCACGGCATCAAGGGGGAATCTTGAAAGACTGTGCAGCACTTTGGGTTATTAAATGAGGATCTAGGCTAATGTACAGCCTTTTCTCCATATCAAAGAAAGCCAGGACATGGCCTATACCAGTGCCCTTGTCAGGCTTTGGGAAGATCATAAACCTTTTTTGTTTTTAATGGAAAAACTAGTGGGCTAGAGAGGTAGTGCAAAATACAGACTAAAACCATCATCAACTTCCCTGAACTCTATACATTATTTAGTGTAGTGTTTAAATTCTCTGGCAGTTCAAGGGTTAGCAGCAGTTCTCATAACTCAGGTAACAGACATGCAAATCATAGATGAAACTGGGAGCCTTCCTCAGGGAGGCTGTTTTCCACCTGTAGCCAGATAAGGCATTTGCCAAAACCAAAGGGCACAGAACCCTACAAGAGTATAGCTACTCCTTCGGAAACGAGGGAAACAGGAGAGTGACCTCATCCTTTCAGAACCTCAGAGCTCAAGGTTACAGTAACCTGACTCCCTGGTTACTCAGGCCAATCTCATAAAAGAACAAGCTGTTTTGCTCCACTTCAATGCCAGCCACTGCACCAGAGTCAAATATTAAAAATTAATAGGCTGGCAAAGCAGCATTCAACACAAGGCGGCTGTACATATGAAATCCATTCTGAGGGCAGTCTCCAAATAAACGCATGTCTTTTGAGTTGTCGCTAAGGCCACGGCCCATTTCCTCACTGTCCCTGTAGCTCTAGAGACAGACAGCCACACTTCATTCACCTCACTGCTTCCACGGGTCTTCTCCCCTTCTTCAGGCCACAGTACCTCTAGAGGAAGGTGACTGATTCACCCTCTTCACACCACACAACAGTTCCAATTAACAAACTTAACTCACTAGAAAGTTCCAACCATCATCCTTGAATGTGAAGTAAATAACAGGAGAACATGAACTGATGCAGGAGGCTGAAACAGACTTGAAAACTCACTGAGGGCCAGGTGTGGTGACATTCACCTTTAATCCTAGCACTTGGGAGGCAAAGGCAGGCAGATATCTGCAAGTTCAAGGCTAGCATGGTCTACAAAGACTTCCAAGACAGCCAGGACTACATAGAGAGACCCAGTCTCAAAGAAACAAACAAAAACCAAAAACCACGTGGAGGGAGAGTAAGGAACACTCACTGTGGAGGCAGCTGGGTTCTGCTCCCTCCCAAGCCCCGTACTCCAGCTGCACACCAGCCTCTCTGCTCCAGGACCTTGGTAAGAAATCGTTGTGACCCAAATATTTTCCTTTCTTTACCCTCAATTTCCTTTAATAGAGACATCATGCCTTCAGTCAAGCTAATAATTTCCGCCATTTTCCAGTCTTTTAAAAATCTAAACACAGCATTTTCACACCTTGCAGTAATGCTACCCCAAGACAGTATTGATCTATCCTCACTCCCATGAATCTCAGTCCCAGCTCTCACTTGGGCTTTCCCAGAAGCCCAGCATCCAGATATAGATGCCTACTGTTCCCACAGTCAGCCTAGTCTGGGTATCACCAGAAGAAGACTTCTCTACCCCAAGCCTTAGGAACCCTTCCCCTTGTTCTCAAACCACTTAGTATCTATTTTACTAATCACAAAATGATAATTACTTAAAACATATCAGTCTCCTCTGTTTTGTGGTAAATTCCTCAAGGGCAGGCACAGTGCTTTAAATTTTCCCATATATGTTTAAATGAACACATTTGGGGCTGGGGAGCTGGCTCAGAGGGTAAAGTGTTTTCTGCGAAAGCATGAGGACATGAGTTCCAACCCTCAGTCCCAATGTAAAAGCTGAGTGTGGGAGCACTTGGGTTTCCCTTCTCTCTAATCTCTCTCTTACAGCCCTTCTCTGCAGCACTCAAATCAAGAACTGTCATATGCCCACTTCTTCCCCACTGATCCATGCCCTAACTAAACAAAACACTGTACTTCCATCTTTACAAATTCCAAAGGTTTGGTTTAGCTGCTTGTCATGAATCCCTCCCATGTGCTATGTCACTAGCTGCACAGAACACTAGAGATGCAAAGATAGGGCCTAGCTCACTGAAGACATGTAGGGAAACTTCTTGAATAAACTGAGTGAATGAATAAGCCTGAAAAACTATTTTAGGCTCAGTGATCTATAACAGATATGTATCACCAGTGTCCCTGACATTGCTGAGTAACATTAAGGGCCACCACTACCTGATCACTAATCAAATGCTCGCTCAGTATTCTAGTTAGTTTTTTGGCAATTGTACGTATCAAGGAAAGGGAGTCTCAACTGAGGGACTACCTCTATCAGACTGTCCTATGGGCATGTCTGTGTAGCATTTTCTTCGTTAATGATTGATGTGGGAGGGCCAAGCCCACAGTGACCAGTCCCAACTCTGGGCAATGCCACCACTGAGCAGTGACACCCCTGGGCGGGTGGCACTGGGTAGTATAAAAACACAAGCTGAGCAGGCATGGTGGTGGGCCAATAAGCAGCTTTCCTCCATGCTCCCTGAGACTCCAGCTATGTTCCTGTCCTGACTTCCCTTAAAAATGAACTGTAATCAAAATGTGTAAGCCAAATAAACCCTTCATTCTCCCATGTTCTTTTTCAAAAGATCAATATTTTATCACAGCAACAGAAACCAAACAAAGACACCCAGTCACTGCTGCAGATCAGGTCATTGTCTGAATACCAAGAGTACAATAGTAAGCAAAATCAACAAAAGTCTCTGTCCTCCTGGATCTTGCCTGCAAACAGGGTCGGGCTATAAAATACATACATACATTTCTGTATAGGCTGAATTGTGAAAGATTCATATAGAAAACCTAATCCAGAAAAGTGGTCACACTACGAACAAAGGTTAAAAGGGGAACAGATTCAAGGCAATGCTCAGCGAAGGACTCCCTGGAAGGATGGTATGTGAACAGAAGTGTTAGAGGGCAGCCAGAGGACATCTTTCCTAGGCAGAGGCAGAAGGCAGAACACACCTGCATATCGAGGACTAGGGGAAGACTGACACAGGTGGACACCAGCAAACAGCCTCAGAGAGACACAAGGCTGTTGTGGGCAGGTAGCATGCAGGGCTTTCTCTGGCACAGGAAGAAATGTCTTGGTTACTGATAACATCTTAATTTCCTATGATTATCTGATGACTGTCTTTAACTCCAAAAAGCACCCAAATGAATATAAAATACTTTATCCAACACAGATAATGACTATTGTAAGCCACTAGGACACAACCCCTAACAAACATGGGGTATATATAGCAAAGCCTTCTAGATCACACTTAACACTAAACCAACTCATTTATTCACTTTTAACAGTGATACATTTTGAGCATGGTGGTGGTAGGGGAGGGTACTCAATACCAGCAGTCAGGAGGCAGAGGCAGGAAGCTGTCTGGAGTCAAGACTAATCTGAGCTCCAGGTCAGCCAGGGCCACACAGTGAGACTCTGTCCACCCAGTTAAGCAGGCCAGCCAG
>NW_021604591.1:78429-90316 GCF_004785775.1 Grammomys surdaster
GGGCCACACAGTGAGACTCTGTCCACCCAGTTAAGCAGGCCAGCCAGAGCCACACAGTAAGACTCTGTCCACCCAGTTAAGCAGGCCAATGACTCAACATTACACATTACCCTTGACTGCTCTCCTTGCTGTGAACAGTCACATGCTTTACACAGAAAGTGAGAGGAAGACTTGTACTCTCATCAGGAGTGGATTAAGAGAGCTATCTTACAGAATTTCTAGGTAAGATGGCAATAGGAGAAACAGGAGGCTGACTTCTGCCCATAATTATTTTAGAGCTTTTTTTTTTCCTTTAAGCTAATGTCTCATGTATCCCATGCTGACTTTGAACTCTGGATCCTCCTGCCTCCCAACTGCTGGAATTATAGCTATGTACCACCATGGCTGCAGTTTCTTTTAAAGTAAACAAAGGGAACACAAAATAGAACAAACCTGTATTTAGCTGAAAACCAAAAAAAGTGGATGCAGTCCACTTTCCTATAATGTTGAGGAATGTCTTGCATATGGTTAAAATGGAGCAGGACTCAGGAGCTCCAGCAGGCTTTCAAAGCAGAAGCCATGGACTCTGCAATCCACACAGGTAGCTCAGCAGAATGTGAAAGACAGTTGAGACAGCAGACACTAAACTGTCCCAATAGGACCACAATCCACACCACAGAACTTTTCTCAGAACTGAGGGACTATTACCCCACCCAATGACCTATCCAGAGCAGCTGACAGGACTGGTTTTGAAGGTCTGTGTCCTGGCATGGGTAGTTAGTTCAATGTAAAGCTATTAAGCTAAAATCTCCTCTTTTTCCTTATTCCCCTTATTAGTCACAAGTTTCTATGTAAAGCTAGGTATAATAGCTTCATATCTGCATTCTCACCAATTGGATGCCGAGGAAAGAGAACTGTCATGTGCTTGAGGCCAGCCTGGACTACATGATGAGTTCCAGACCATCTAGGTTACTGAGTGAGATCTTGTCTTAAACAAACAAACAACAACAACCACCCCAGTAATTCTAAACTAGGAAAGGCTAAGTCTGAAATTAAAACCCTGAATGATGACTTGAACAGCAAAGACAGCAAACTGAGGACTACAGTCAAAGTGGTGAACTGGCTGAATTCCTCCAGGACTAGAGAGGCATCAGAAAATAAAAATGAAATAGGGATTGGTGTTAATGGGTGTGGTGGTTTGAATGAGAATGGCTTCCACAGGCTTATATATTTGAATACTTGGTCCCCAGTTGGAAGAACTGTTTTGGAAGAGTTAGGAAGTGTGGCCTTGTTGGAAGAGATGTGTCACTGGGGCTGGTCTTGAGGTTCAAAAGACCATGCCAGGCCCAGTCTCACTCTCTGTCTCCTAATTTTCACATAAGACACAAGGTCTCAGCTACTGCTCCAGTCCCATGCCTGCCTGCTGTCACACTCCTTACCATGATGGTCATAGACTCACCATCTAAAACCATTAAAAGCCCTCAATTAAATGCTTTAATAAGTTGCTTTAGTCATGATGTCACCTCAGAGAAATAGAACAGTAACTAAGACAGAAATGTAGGATAAAGAGAACAAAATTAAAAGCTTAGGCTCAACAACAACAAAAACTTGTTTGTTGTTTAACATTTAAATATAAAAACTTTTCTTCAAGGAAAAGGAACTGGAAACAGAGTTAGGTAACTTATCCATGGACACAACAGTATATACTGAAGCCAATTTTCAACACGGACATCCTGCAAGTAGACCTTAATCTGTCTATGATTATAGATATGAAGAAGTTGGCAAAAACATGAAAGAGATAACAGGAAATAAATAAGAAGAAGCACCACGCTGGAGAGATAGCTCAGCAATTAAGAGTACTGAATGCTCAAGCATAGGACCAGACTCAGTTCCCAGCACCCACTTGGCAGCTCATATCCTCTGTACCTCCTATTCTTAGGGAATCTGATGCCCTCCTCTGGCCTCTATGGGCACATGGTATACATATACCATGCAAATAAAATAAAAAAATTTTTTAAAAAGAAATACTTCTTACTTTCCCATCTTTTTTCTATTTGTGGAACACAGTTATTGCAAGAAGTACATTAAATATAAACATTACCTATTAGATAGAATAAATAGCTAACAAATTCATCAATATTGCAAGATACAAAGTCAACTCACAAAAATTAAGCCATTCCAGCTGTGGAAGTGCACAGCCATAAGGCAAGAGATCTCAAGATTGAGGAACCTCTGGGATATATGACCAATTCAAGGCCAGCCTGAGTTACAGAGAGACCCTGTCTAAAAACAGAAAGAACTAAAATAAGATAAAACAGCAAGCACTGGCAGGAATGCAGAATAACTGGAGCGCCTGTGCACTGCTGATGGGAACATAAAATGATGCAGCTGCTATGGAACAGTTTGCCAATTCCTCAAAATACTGAGCACAGAATTAACATATGATCCAGCAATTTCCCATCTGGTTATATAACCAAAGGAACTGAAAGGATTTAGGCAAAGCATTTACACAACCATTTTCACAGCAGCATTACTCACACTAGCCAAAAGGTAAAAGCCATGTAAGCATCTCTCAACAGTTGACTAGGTAAGGAGATACGGTCCCTAAAGAATACTACTCATCATTAAAAGGAAGGAGATGTAGACACTACAACATCAACAACCCTTGGAAACACTAAGTTAAATGAGATAAACCTGCCACAAAAGGTGAAACACTTTATGATTCCACTTATAGGAGGCAGTCAGAGTAGCCAAGTTCATAAGGACCAGCAGAATGGTAGCTGTTAGAGAGAGGGAGGAAGGACAAGGTTCCTGAGCTCCAGCCACAAACAATGGAAACAGTCTGGAAACCAGTAGTGCTTAACGGGGATCAAACTGAGGTCCTGAGACTTGACAGCAAGCACCTTCACCTGCTTGAGCCGTCTTGCTGGAGCCATGGAGCCACATTATTTGTTTTAAAAAGTTTGCTGTGCTAGGAGGTGATGGCACATGCCTTTAATCTCAGCACTTAGGAGGCAAAGGCAGGTAGATCTCTAGGTTCTGAGTTCAAGGCCAGTCTGGTCTACAGAGTTCCATGACAACTAAGGCTACACAGAGAAATTCTGTCTTGGAAAACAATACAAAAAAAAAAAAAAGTCTGTCATTTAGGACGTATAGCCCATCACCTAACTGAAAGACAACAGTGCGGTCTCAGTAAGTTGCTAACTTCTCAGAAGTCAGGCATCAAGAGCTGCCCTCACAGGGATGTTGGGATAAAAAGGATGATGTCAATCAAGGCATTCAGCATGAAAGTCCCACCAATCAGCTCTTGCTATGATAGTGACTATAAGGCAACAGTGGAGTCCTTACATTTTAGCAGTAGAAGAGCACAAATTAATTCAAAATCAAACACGCAATGAGTCTAAGTGTTTCTGGTGTCACTTCTCCATGTTGTTGCATGTGCTTGATACTGCATACATTACCACCATATAATGCCAACACACGCTAACTGAAACATCTTTTCTGCTCTTATGGAAACAGAATGGCTTAATTACAAAAAATAAAAGCTTTCAATATCGTCCCATTATCATTCCTCAAAATGTATCAAATTAGTATAACTGTGGTATGTGCTGTGGTAACATGTTTGATTTTACAAATTGTTCTCTGAAGGGCTTGGAGAGATGGCTCAGTGGTCAAGAGAACTTGCTGTTCTTGCAAAGGATCTGGGTTTAGCTCCTAGCACTCACACCAGGTAAGCGCTCAATGGCTTGTATCTCAGTTCTAGGGGATCCAACACCCTCTTCTGGCCTCTGAAACACACTTTGATCTCCATAAGGAGTACACATATATAGTGAACATACAGAGAAGCAGACAATCATAAATACAAATAAATTAAAAATAATTATTTTTTCAAAAATTCTTTGAGTTGCTGACTTGAGTCTTGTTTTTAAAAATTGTTAAATGAATTTTGGTTTGAACTAAGGCAAAATTTGCAGCAATTTCTGAAATGGCCCTAAATACTTATATGTGTAATTCCAGCTCCAGAGGGACCCAGCGCCTTCTTCAGTCTCCACAGGCACCCATACACATGTGGCACGCACAGAGAAATAAGAATAAAAATATCCTATGTATATGTATTATGCCATTTTGTAGTATGTGTTCGCTTATGCACTGATGATTGTAAAATTAAAGCACCAGTCATCTGTTTAAAATGCTGAAGATGCTCTGCATCCCGCAGTCCCAAATACCTGCTCAGCCAAGACACAGTTCTTACAGAAAATAAACAAGAACGTATATCTCACTGCTACATAAATCCATTTTCATCTTAAATATAAACCAAAAAATAGTTAATATAAATCTCTCCATGATTTATGATTGCTCAGCAAATGTTTCATTTGAATACTGATTTCACATAAAAAATATTTAGGTAATGGGGCTGGAGAGATGGCTCAGCAGTTTAGAGCACTGACTGCTCTTCCAGAGGACCCAGGTTTGATTCCCAGTACTCACATGATAGTTCACAAACATCTGTAACTTCATTTCCAGGTGATCTGACACCCTCTTCTAGTCTCCAAGGATACACACAGTACACAGAAAAACAAGGAGGCAAAACATCCATATACATAAAATAAAAAATTAAGAAAAAATTTTCCTTGGGTGAAAAAGCCAGGAAGTCCTGTGCTAGGATCACTGTGCCCAGAGAGAGCACAGAAGGCCCAAGCCCTTTCTCTCTTTGCCCCATGTACCTTTCTTTGGATGATCATTTGTATCTTTTATCAAAAACCAGGAAATTCAAATAGTTTTGCTGAATGTTACAAGTTACTCTACCAAACTGCTAGACATGAGGAATGCGCTGTGGAAACTCAAAGCTTCAGTCAGGTAGCAAAAGAAGTAGTAAAAGCGGGGGACCTGCAAACAGTATGGAGTGGGTGGAGTCTCCTGGGTCTGAAGCTTACTACAGATACAGTCTAGATGAAACTGAATTGCAGGATATCCGACTGGCAACCAGAGTTAGAGAACTGGGTGCTGGCAAGGAAAAACACCCATTACAAGTAGTATTAGAAATGCTGTGAACAGGCCAGGCGGTGGTGGCGCATGCCTTTAGTCCCAGCACTTGGGAGGTAGAGGCAGGCGGATTTCTGAGTTTGAGGCCAGCCTGGTCTACAGAGAGTTCCAGGACAGCCAGGGCTACACAGAGAAACCCTGTCTCAAAAAAAAAAAAAAGAAGAAGAAGAAGGAGGAGGAGGAGGAGGAGAAGGAGAAGAAGAAGAAGGAGAAATGCTGTGACCACTATCATTGGAGAAAGAAGAAGAAGAAGGAGGAAGAGGAGGAGGAGGAGGAGGAGGAGGAGGAGGAGGAGGAGGAGGAGGAGGAGGAGGAAGAGGAGAAGGAGAAGGAGAAGAAGAAGAAATGCTGTGACCACTATCATTGGTGGAATTAGCTCATATTGGGAAACAACAAAGAATTTACTTAACAAATAATAAAAGTGATTAAAATCCTTGTATCATTTACTGTCCTTAATGAATGAGGAAGAGAAAAGTACCAAAAGAAAGCAAAGCACTGGAAAGAATACGGCCACCACATTTACAGGAAGTCAGAAGTGAAGTGACTGGGCACAGGTTCCCTAAGTAACATGGGGTCTAGAAAAGGATCACTGATAAACACTGTGATGGGCCACTACAATCCTCCCCGTGGAGCTGGCACTCCTGGCTGAGAGCCGCTAGGAAGGTGTCAGAATAATGCAGAGGGCCCAGATAGACAGGGCTCACTCAGACCACTCTACAGCACGTCACCTTCTTTATCATTACAATGAGAATGTCCAATGTCCTAATCCAAGACACTTACAGATGTGAGCTTATCAGAAAAAGTGTCTTTGAGAGTGTAGTTAAGGATCTATGTTTGTTAGTTTTATGTCCAATTGACACAAGCTAGAGTCATAAGGGGAAAGAGACCTCAAATTGAGAAATGCCTCTGTAAGACTACCATATCTGAGGCAAATCTGTGCAGCATTTTCTTGACTAATGATTGATGTTGGAGGACCCAGCCCACTGTGGGTGATGCCAACCCTGGGCAGGTGGTCCTGGGTTCTATAGGAAAGCAGGCTGAGCAAGCCAGGAGGAACAAGCCAGTAAAGCAGAACCCTGCCACAGCCTCTGTTTCAGCTCCTGCCTCCAGGTTCCTGCCTTGACGTGACTTCTTTCAATAATAAACTGATATCAAACTATAAAATAAAACAAACCCTTTCTACCTCAAGTTGATTTTGATTGTGCTATTTTTTCAAAGCAATAAAAACTTAACTAAGATAAGTTCAAGATGAGATCATCCAAGCAGATTTTACATCTAATAAATATCCTGAAAAGGGATGCCCAGCAAAAGATACAAAGAGGGGAAAATAAAAAAAGAAAGAAAACCAAAAAACCTAGAAGCAGAGACTAGAGTGACATAGTCCCAACCCAAAGAACTCACGAGTTAACTAGGAAGAGGGAAAGGCAAAGACCAATCCTCTATAGCCTGTGAGAGCACAGCCCTGTCAGCACCTTGACTTTAGACTTCAAGCTTCCAGAACTATGAAAAACCCAAACTTCTGTTGTAACTGTAGCTCTAAAAAGTGAATAGGACCCCAACCACAAAGAAAGCATTCCTTTCTCATATACCATCAGAAGTCTTGCTTACTGCTGGGCGTGGTGACGTATACCTTTAATCCAAGCACAGATTGATCTCTCTGAGTTCTAGGCCAGCCTGGTGTACACATACGAGTTCCAGGCCAGCTAGGACTACATAGTAAGACCCTGTCACAAGCAAACAAACAAATATAAAAACTAACTCCTGGGAAATCTTCTCTTCTAATGAATCTTGTCTTCTAAAGAAATTTCATGCTCACTGGTTTGGTGCTTTCTGTGTAGACACCGACCTCAGCATAGCCTACCTCTCAGGGACTCAGAGAAGACTCCAAAGACCAAACACTTCAGTTATTCTGGGTACCAGCACCTCATCACACACAAGCTCAGTCTTACAGGAGACACTGAAGATGGGAGGCAGTGTGTGTAACTGTGCTTCTGTTATCTCATCTATATGGGTAAAGATAAAGTCATAGATAATGAAAAGTCTTTTTTTTTTTTTAAATCAACCAGGGAGCTCCCATGGGACCTGAAACAGGGCTTCCCAGTGGACTACATACCAGGCAGGAAAAAAGCAACTATATTGGCCTACTTTCCCTCCTGCGTCAGTCTGTCCCTATCTCTGTCTCTTTCTCTCTCTCTCTCTCTCTCTTTCTCCCTCTTCCCCTTTCCCTCCCTCCTTCCCATTTCTTTTAAACCTTGAGTTTATTTGTTCTTATATGAAAGTAAGTATATTAACACACAAAGAAAGTAAATACCACCAAATTTTGAGGACCATCATCCAGCACTGGCCATGCATCCTGCAAACACCTTTAACTCTAATTCTCAGGGATCCAACATCTTCTTCTAGTTTCCACACACGTGCGTACATGCACATGTACATTCAGATGGATAGATAGATAGATAGATAGATAGATAGATAGATAGATACACACACATAAAAGAATACACACACACACATGCACAAATAAATAAATCTTTTTTAAATTAAAGAAAAATTAATATGAGCCACTGCATATCTCAATCCCAGCACTTGACAGTCAAAAACAAGAAAGATTAGTAGTTTAAGGGCAGCCTGGGCTACATGACACTTACTTCCAAAACTAAAATTAAATAAGTAAATAAAGATACCACTTCATATGTAGTAGCATGATATTAAAAAACAACAAAGTTTCTGGAATTGGGTCATGATAGCAGCTACAAACTGTTAATATACTAAATGTCACTGAAGTCAGCTCTGAGATGGCTAGCTAATGGAAGTTTTGTCTTGATTTTCTTTTCTTTCCAGGGGTAGGAGTTGGAAGGTTAAGACAGGGTTTTGCTATGTAGCCGCACTGGTCCTCAAACTCAAAATCTCATGTCTCTACTCTGACTGTTAAAGCTAAGGTTACATAAGTTATGGTCCAGCTTTGCCTTTTTCTTTCTTTCTTTCTTTCTTTCTTTCTTTCTTTCTTTCTTTCTTCCTTCCTTCCTTCCTTTCTTTCTTTCTTTCTTTTGATTTATTTTGGGACAGGGTCTCAAACAGCTCAGATGCCCTGACTAATAATCCCCCTGCCTCCATCTTCACAAATCCTGGGATTCCAGGTACACGCTGTCATGCCAGCTTCAGTTTTTAAGAGTCATAAACTCGGTTTTGCCATTACTCGTGAAATTCAAAGTATGCTTTGCATATGGAAGCATTTCACAGCAACTTAAGCCCTAGGGTAGGGCCGGTGGGGGCCAGGGCCAAGTATGGCTGCCTTTGAGCTACAGACTCCCATTGCAGGGTGACCTCGGCACCACAAGATGTTCAGAAGTGGCTCTGGCCCCGGCCCATTTTATGTTAGTAACATAAACTCCACCACCCCACACACCACCCCCGTTTATGACAACAAAAACATTTCTATGCATGGCCAAATGTCCCTGGGGTCAAAGCAGCCCCCTTATTGAGACCCTCTGTTCTAAATGGAAGAAGGGTTCCTAGTAATTACTAAAAATTTCTTTTTTTCAATGTCTTGTCAATCTGCCAGCATGACTCACTGCTTCCTGTCAACCCTATGGGCCACAAATGACCCAACTGTTTGAACCTCTGGTACCTGGTTACAAATGTCCTTTCTTTCAATCCCAAGCTCCCCTAAATCACCCACAAGTGCCCTGAACATTGTGCTTCCTGCTTCCTGTGCCTGGCAACCATAGATGGCCTCACTCTGTCCCCAGAGCATGGCGCCACAGTTCCAGCAGACCTTACAAGATAGAAAGCATGTCTTTAAGGTACAGGTCAAGGAAAACAAAATCTACCCATTCTGCAAACAAATCAATGCTTCTCTGTGTTTAGGCCTTATTCTTTAACTCAATACAAACTCCAGACCATCAGCCCAAACCAGTTAGAAAGCTGAAATGAGATGCTGAAAGTCTCTGGGAGATGAAGCTGAAATTTTAAGGAAGTTTATTATTTCTATCTTTGGGTAACACAATAAACTTAGGCCTGCTGTCTTCACCATGAGCCTTTTAGAAAATACCAAACCCTTAAGAGAAGAGATGGATTCTACTCCATTTGAATCCAGCTTTGTAACCTTTAATATAGTTTCTTCCGTTATACAATTTTGGCTGTTTGAGTTCTGAGTTTAATGTATTAATTCAGTGTTTACTTGCAGGCACATACTTAGTGAGAACATGGATAGAAGGAAAGTACAGCTTAAAAGGCAAAGAGATTAAGTAGATTGGTAAAAATAAACACTAACAGGGTGTGAGAGAGGAAAACATCTAATCATTAGTTGCCTATATGCAAAAGAAGCAACAGGCAGCCCTGCGGTACCCTCCACCTGTGCATGTGTGTGGTCAAGAACATGGAAGTACAGCTGGCCCTCCACCTATGAGTATTCCACACTCTCAAGACTCAGCCAGCATGGGTAGAGAATACAGGGAAGAGAAAACTGTCTGTACTGAACACATGAAGGCTATGTTGTAATAGAGAGAGCTGACGGACAAACAGGACAGGCAGAATGCCACACACCTATCCAGCACTTGGGAGACTGAAGCAAGAACATTTTGAACGAATTCAAGGCAAATTTGACCTACATAGCAGGACTTGCCTCAAAAAAAAAAAAAAAAGTGTAGGAGAGGATGTGCTAAGTTATATGTAAACACCATGTCATTTTATCAAACTTCTGCACCAGTGGATTTGTGTCCACAGGGGTCCCACCTAAAATATCAAGGAGTGATAAAATTAGGAGAATTGGAAGAGGCAGTCTTTGATGGAGACTTCTGTGCCAACTATTTTAGTTTATGAACTGGAAAGACCATGCAGGATAGCATTTTGCTGCCAATGTTAAACCTTTCCCTTTATCTAGAGACCACAGCGAAGAGATTCAGAAACATAGTGCTTTATTGGTCCAAAACTCCTGAGGTAAAGGCTCCTTTAAGAGCTAGCTGATAACTACTTCAGTGAGTCAAGATATCTAAGATCTACTACTAACCTGACCAGTAGGGGGGGATAGTTAAAAGTGAACAGAAATTTCCAACAATAAATCACACACATGTACACACACACACAAATAAACACATGGTAGTAAATTAAAAAACTAGTGCTAAAAATGCTTTGACAGAAACTATGCAAAATCTCTTTGGGATGTGGGTGGAAAGTGTGTGCACATGCCTGCATGCTCTCATGGATTTGCTCATCAACTTGGCTAGACTGGCTAGCCAACGAGCCAATGAATCTTCTCTCCGCCTCCATCCTTCTGCGTGCTGGGAATTCAGGCCACACTCCTGGCTTTTAACACGTCTTGAGTGCCCAAACTCAGGCTTTTATGCTTGTGTGGCAAACATTTTACCAACTCAGACATCTCCCCAGCCCCAAAATCTTTTCAAACCCAAACAAAGAAAAGATAAATAAACACAGGAGCCAGTGTGGTGACAAACATCTTTAATCCTAACCCTAAAGAGACAGAACTAGGCAAGAGCTCTTTGAGTTGGAGAGCAGCCTTATCTATGTAGCCTGTTGCAGGCTAGCCAGAGCTCAGAGAAAAAAAAAATATATGCATACAAAATACCCAGCTGGGCAGCAGTAGAGAATGCCTTTAATCCTAGCACTCAGGAGGCAGAGCCTAGCAGATATCTGTGAGTTCAAAGCCAGCCTGGTCTACAGAGTGAGTTCCAAGACAGCCAGGGCTACACAGAGAAACCTTGTCTCCATAAACAAAACAACAACAAAACCCTGATAGTTAACATAAATTATATAAGTATGAAATGAATAAAATTAATTGCTTCTAAGTTGTCAAATGAATACCACAAATGATGTCTACATAACACTAAAAACAACTGAGGTCTGTAAAAAGCCAGAAAGTAAATCATCCGTATCTTCAGACCTGCTCCTGCACCAGCTCACAGGGTCTCTAGTAAACACCTTAGACACCCCTCAGCATCTCAGAAAAGGGGGTCACCTCTCACACTCCTCAACACCTCAGACAGAAGTTCATGTCTTATACCCCTCAGCACAGGAAGTCACCTCTTATACCCTCAACACTCCAGAACAGGAAGTCACCTCTGACATGCTTCAGAACCTTAGAAGAGAAGTGAACTCTGATGTCACCCCTCAAGACAGAAGTGACCTTTCCGTGCTCTCCTCGTTAATTCAGTCATCGCCCTCCTCCACCTCACACAGAAATTTCTGCTCCTCTGAGTTCCTGGTGCCCAATTTCTCTGCTTTCCACCCTCTTACTCATCTCCCAACCATTACTGGCGCCTTTGGCAACCTCACTTCCACCTCACCACAACTCAGCACCATCTTGAGTGGCTTCAAATCCACAAGGGCCATTTGTTCTGCTTCTTAATGTTTTCACTACAGTGACCATTGGTCCTTTCCACAACACACGTCATGGCCACACCCTAGGCTTTGTCGATACAAACCCTACCAACTCTATAAACTTTTCATTCTCCCGTACTTTCACTTTGGACTGATTCATACTCATCCAGTTCTCTACATGCTGACCCTTCTACTTTGTCCCAGTTAGCCAATCAACCAATCCACTCCTTGGATTACAAGTAGAAGGCTCCAAATGAGGTCTGAAATTGACCTTGTATCTGAAACAACAGACTTACAATTTTCACAGGTAACCAAGCAGGATAGCTCAAAGGGCAAAGACACCTGCAGCCAAGCCTAACAACCTCTGTTCAATCCCAAGCACCCACAGGAAAGGAGATAAACAACTCCTTACAGCTGACCTCTGACCCCACATGTACACCCAAACACACACATGGTAAAAATTAGGAGAAAGAAAGAAAGAAAGAAAGAAAGAAAGAAAGAAAGAAAGAAAGAAAGAAAGAAAGAAAGA
>NW_021604591.1:90416-129057 GCF_004785775.1 Grammomys surdaster
CGGCGGCCGGCCGCCGCCTCTTGGGGGGCCCCCCCCCCCCCCCCCCCCCCCCCCCCCCCTCCGGCGCGGGGGGCCCGCCCCCCCCCGCCTGGGAAAGAGAAAGAAAGAAAGAGAAAAAAAAAAAGGTTATCAGAAAGTTAGACTTGGGAGCACATGCCTGTGGGGGTTTGAATACGAATGGTCCCCATAGACTCACAGATTTGAATGCTTGGTCACCAAGGAATAGCACTACTAGAAGGTGTGGCCTTGGTTAAGGAAGTATGTCACTGGGTGTGGGCTTTGGGGTTTCAAACGCTCAAGATAGGCCCAATGTCTCTTTCTGCTGCCTGAGATCCAGATGTAGAGCTCTCCGCTCCTTCTTCCGCTCCTTCTTCGGCACCGTATCTGTCTGCAGGCCATCATGCTGACAACGGACTGGACCTCTGAACTGTAAACCAGCTTCGAGTAAATGCTTTCCTTTGTAAGAGTTATCATGTTCATGGTGTTTCTTCACAGAGCTAGAACTTTGACTAAGCAATGCCTACTATCTCGGCAAAACAGCATTTGAGACAGAAGGATTTTTATCTTTCTTTCTGTTTGTTTTGTTTTGTTTTTTTGAGGTCAGTATGTTTCAAAAAGGAAAAGAAGGGGACTGGGGAGCTAGAGCTCGCAAGAAGGTCAGGGCCTATTTTTAAGTCAGGCAGCACAGTGGTATACTTGTAATCCCAGCAGTAGAGAGACAGAAACAGGCAGATCCCTGAGCCTTGCCGGCCAGCCTAGCCCAATCAGCAAGCTTGAAGCCCTAGTAAAGCCCCATTTCATAAAACAAAGTAAACGGTTGGGCATGATGGCATGTGCCTTTAATCCTAGCACTCGGGGCACATAGGCAGGGAGATCTCTATTAATTCAAGGCTGGCCTGGTCTACACAACAAATTCTAGGCCAGCCATGGTGACACATGAAAAGAAAGGAAAAAAGGTGAAGGGCAGAAGTTTCCAGAGCACAGCCAGGGAGGGTGGTAACTCTGCTTGCTTTTCTGAATTACTCCTTTGCTTCTTTCCTTCACTTTCCAGGCATGCTTTCCTCAACATGCTGGGCTTTCCCCATGTTTGTGACTACTTTACCCTTTCTCTGAAGCTTCTCTCCCACCATGTAGCGACTTGTCGGCCATGTATCTGACCTCCATGCCAGCTTAGATCTTTTCTCCACCATTTTCTTCCTCTGGGCAGGAGCTGAAAGTTTACAACTTGCCTACAGTGTGGGGGTTTTTTGTTTTAAACTCTTTTTTTTTAAAGATTTTATTTATTATATTTATATGAGTACAGTGTAGCTGTCTTCAGACACACTAGAAGAGGGCTTCAGATCCTATTACAGATGGTTGTGAGCTGCCATGTGGTTGCTGGGAACCATAGACTCAGGACCCCTGGAAGAGCAGTCAGTGCTCTTAAGCGCTGAGCCATCTCTCCAGCCCTGTTTTAAACTCTTAATAAAACAGACCTGTGCTTCAAAAAAAAAAAAAAAGAGAGAGAGAGAGAGCGTGCGCAAGTGAATGACTCCCAAGGGGGGGGGGAGGGAGAGAGAGAGAGAGAGAGAGAGAGAGAGAACGCGCACGGGCGTGAATGACTCCCAAGGATGAATGACTCCCAAGGATCAACAAGCAATGCTGACCTCTGGCTTCTATGTGTGCACCTGAACATGCACACATACATATGTACCCACACGAACACATATGCAAAGGAAAGGAGGAAGAAGAGAGGAGGAGGTTAGGGGAGGGAGGACTAGAAGAGGAGAGAGGGGAAGGGAGGGGAGAGGGGAGGAGAGAGGGGAGTGGAGGGGTAAAGCCAGACCTGACCTATTATCCCAGAACCTGAGGGGCAGGGGCAGAAACAAACAGATCAGAAATGTAAAGCCAAGGTTGGCTACATAATCCAAGAGCAGCCAGAGGGAGTGATGAATAAAAATGACCACCCTTCCTTTGTCCACAGAAAACTTACTCCAACAGAAACTGCCCTCATCTTTATCTGCATATACCAACTGCTTTTCCCTCTCTCCTGGTACCCTCCCACTGACACACCAATATGTTCAAGTGTGTCCCAATCTAAGCTACTGTGAGAGCTCCTTCTCTTCCCTATCTAAACTTCTAGAAGAAACAGTCTAGACAGGGTGTTCCTGCTCGCTGCCCACCCTAGTCACAGGTGTGTTTGCATCATCCTGAAACAGGTTTGGGAAGGCTGACTCCATGGTTGCCCAATCCTGAGGACTTGTCCTGTGTGTCATCCAACCACTTAGCATCTAGGGTCACATGTCTATAACAACTGCCAGCCGCTTTTTTCTCCCTACTTCTCTAACTTGGTCCTTCTGGGGAATCTACTACTAAACTTATTTACTTATTTGGTTTTTCAAGACAGAATTTCTCTGTCTCCCTGGCTGTCCTGGTACTTGTTCTATAGACTAAACTGACCTCAAACACAGAGATCCACCTGCCTCTGCCTTCCAGCGCTGGTATGAGTCACCACAACTGACTTCCTGCTAAACTTTAAATGCTATTCAACTTAGAGTTCACGCTTAGCTCACTGCACTTCTGAATCTTAATCCATGATGTTTAACTTCCCTAAATTCTCTTTACTAAAACTGATTTATTCAAAGCCTAAGCCCACTTCAATAAAGTAAAACGTTATCAGGCTTGGTAGTGCATATCTTTAAACCAGCATTAGGGAGGCAGAAGTGGGTAGATTTCTGAATTTGAGGCCAGCCTAGACTACATAGTGAGTTTCAGGTCAGCCAGGACTGCATCGTGAAACCTTGCACAAAAAAGAAAAAGAAAAAAAGGAGTATATGCACCCTTCACCCTCTCACTGCAGGATATTCCCTAGGGGATTAAAAAAAAAAAAAAAAAACAAGGAAGTATTTCCTATTTCTGCATGTTCTGCTGAGGATGAAGCATGGTGCTAAGAACATAATATTCTGCTCCACGCTGGAATGCTCTGAATTCAGGTCTACAGTAGAGTGGTGTGGTCGGAAATTTTTTTTTTTTTTTTTTGTTTTTGGAGACAGGGTTTCTCTGTGTAGCCCTGGCTGTCCTGGAACTCACTCTGTAGACCAGGCTGACCTCGAACTCAGAAATCCACTTGCCTCTGCCTCCCAAGTGCTGGGATTAAAGGCGTGCGCCACCATCGCCTGGTGAAAAAAAGACAATTTTAACAAGCATCAAAAAAAAAATCACAGCAAAAGTACAACTCAGTCAAGTTGAGACACAATAAAGTAGAGTTGAAGCTGGCTGTGCTTGCTTCAATCCCAGCACTCAGGAGAACTGTGAGTTCAAAACTGTTGTGGACAATGTATTAAGACCGTGTTCTAAATACAACAACAAAAATCAGAAACACCATGGAAAGCAAAACCCCTATGGATGTAGCATACGAGGCTTAGAGTGGTGCGTAACAGGGAAGAAGTGACCAGACAACCCCAGACTACAAACTGGTCATGACTTCAAAGCCTCGCTCTTTTCCCTTTCCTACATGACACCTCGGCGTGTCACCTACATTAACTAGAGACTGGCACGGCTCCCCTTCTACACTATCCTTCAGTCTCTAAATCCACTCAAGCCCTGAGGATGACGCAGAACGCTCACAGACACACCTCTCTGTTCCTGTTATCACTCTGCCCCAGCCCACAGCGACAGCTTTCTAAATGCTCTTCCGGCAGACTGCTCCTCAGGCTTCCAACCCTTCTAAGGATACTGCTGCTCAACCACACAACTCCATCAGAAAAACTCAGAACAGCTTCTAGTGTTCTCAGATAGCCTCCAAACCCACAGCTCTCTGGAAAGTAGGCCCTGCCTTTCCTGAGGCCTTTCCAACTGTTACCCTCAAAAAGATCATTTACGAAAAAAAAAAAAAAAAAGTTTGATTGTACAAAAACACACCACTAGCAAATGTAAATAACAAAAAACAACCTGCCACGCATACTACCAAATATTAGTCCCTTCTTGTTTCATTTTGGGTTTTTTGTTTTTTTTGGGTTTTTTTTGAAATGGTTTCTGTGTGTAGCCCTGGCTGTCCAGGAACTACCCAGCTGGCCTTGAACTCACAGAGCTCCACCTGCCTCTGCCTTTGAGTGGTTACACAGGCAAGACATGTACCACCACCACCACCACTACCACCACCTAACAAGGATTAAAGCCTTAAACATGGAAACAATTTCTATCAATCAGTAAGAAATGAGCATCCTAACAAGAATGTGAACAAAGGAACACAGAAATTTCAACACAAGAAACAAATGAAAAGAAAAAAAGCATGGAGGTATAAAGGAAGGAGACCCATCCAATCTTCTAAACATGACAGGCAAGACAGATATCTTTACAGGTTAACTTCCTGGAGAAAGGCTTGTAGTTTGTATTGAAAACTAAAACATGCCCATCTTTGGAGCCAGCAACTTAACATTCAAAAGTTACTCTAAGGAAGTAAAAAAACAAATGTCCAAAGCCTTTAAATGAACAAACAAACAAACAAACAAACAAACAAATAAATTCTCTGGCCCAGTCATTAAGACACTGCCAAGCATCTTGCTGCCAAGACCAGAGTTCAATCTCAGTGACCCACAGAAAGGTAGCAGAGAAGCAAGTCTCTTAAGTTGTTTTTTGAATTCCACATGGGCTATAGTATGCACACACAAGCACACATGTACAAGCAATAAATAAATAATAAAATTGGAAAAAAAATCCTGCCAGGGGTGGAGGCACATGCCTATATAATTAATTTCAGTGCCCTGGAAACTAGGACAAAACAGTAAGTTTAAGACCTGCTTGTGGTTACACAGCCAAGACTCTATCTTAAAAAATAATAATAATAAAATTAAAGAAAGTTCTATAGTGTTTTATAGTAACTATAAAGTAACCTAAATGTCTAAGAATAGGAGATCAGTTAAGTAAGTTGCAATACAGTAAACAATAGGCTCAGACAATGCTGCCAACCTGGGGGTATACTGACTAGTAATCCAAAGGAAAGTGACTAACAGTTCTTCTCTTTGCCTAGCTATATCTCTACTCTTACTTACTCCATTATTATTAAGGATTAATTAATAATAATTAAAACACCAAAAGAAAAACATTTTTATGAGACAGGGTTTCTCAGTGTGGCCTTGGCTGTCCTGGAACTTGCTCTGTAGACCAGGCTGGCCTCTGCCTCCCAAGTGCTGGGATTAAAGACATGCACCACCACCTCCCGTATCAATGAAATTTCTTCCATATCAATGAAAGATTCTGTTTGTTTTTTTGAGACAAAGCCTCTATGAGGTTTGAATTAGCCTTAAACTCATGATCCTTGGCCAACCAAGTACTTGTACTGCAGGTGTGTAACACTGGGCTCAGCTCAACCAAAGACCACATTTAAACCCATTCACTTTGTTGTTTCAAGGCTTCCAACCCCAAACACCAAATACCAGTTGAAACTCCCCTGATGAAACAAGCACACCAAGCACAGAACACTGGGTGATGGCTGTTACTAAACAGTCTGAGTAGAGTAGTTGTTAGTATTCTATCTAAACTCCACCTCCACAGTTATCTGGCAACAGCCAGGTATGCTCCTCACCACAGTTTCCTGGCAATAGCCAGGTAGGCCTGCCCACTATAAAAGGGGCTGCTTGCCCCCTCCTCTCTCTCTTGCTCTCTTGCTCTCCTGCTCTCTTGCTTCCAGCTTCTCTCTGTCCCCTCAACCTTTCCCCCTTCCCCTTCTCTCCATGTGGTCATGGCCAGCCCCTACTCCTCTACCTCTCTGTGCCCCCCCCACCTCTACTACCCTCCTGGGTCCCCTCCCCATGCCCTGAATAAACTCTATTCTATGCTATACTCTATTATATGCTCACGGGGAAGAGATGCCTCGGCATGGCCCGCTGAGACATCCCCTTCCATCATTGGTCTCCTTCCATCATTTCAGTAGTAGCTGGGGAAATTGCTCCATAGGAAACTATGCATTTAAGTGGACAAGCCTTGGTTCAAGCCCCATTGCTCAAGAGAGAGGGAGGGGAGAAATAACTAACACTGTAACAGTGCCTAGAACACTGCCTTACATCAAATGCATGATGTAAGGACAGGTAGCAAGAGAAGAAGGAAGGGCAGAAAGGCAAAGGAAAATAGAACCATCAGGGTAAGGCTGCAAGCACTGACACTGAGAGATTCTACACCCATGCACTTTCCTCTGCACATGTTGTCATCACAAGCCAGACCCTCAAACCATCACCCAGTCTGTCTCTTTTGTAGCACACAACTCTAACAAGCTTGGTCATCCAGTGTCTGAGTCCATAGCAGACCAAAAGCAGTAAGGAGTACTGCTAGTTCAGAAAGGCACACAGTTAACAGTCTCAAAGGGACAAAACCAGAAAACACCACGAACTCCCTACTTAGGGGCAAAGTGTCTTACATTAAGCAAAACTCCAAGACAGAGCAGTGGTGTTCTAGAAGCCCTGCACTTCAGAAGAAGAGCTGTACAGCAGACATTAACTCCGCCCTCTCAGAAGCATGAATGTGGAGTCGGTGCAGCCCTCCTGCAGCACTGGGCATGGCTGTTGCAGACAGGCTCAGGTGAAAGGCACTTTCCACCTCCAACAAGCTGCCTCTGTGGCACATCCTCTAAAGACAGGAATACACGACAAACTTCACAAAAAGCCTGCCCAAATACTAAAATGCCAGAAGCCAATAAACACCAAAGGAGCAGGAAAACTTGACCCTAATGAAGAGTGTGTGCGCACACATGGACAAACATATGCACAATTAAAAAGTAAAATGTATCTTTAAAGATGAAAAATAAAACAGCTCAATCAAAACATTTGCATATTTTAACTCAACACGGATTACAACCTAGGCTCTAGAAAGGTTTCAAATATATGCACATCATCTTGTTTATAAAGCTGAATGTTTCCTTTTCTTTCCTCTCTGTATTCCTTCCTTTTTCTATTTCCTCCCTTCATTCCTTCCTTTCTAACTAATATATGTAATTCCTTCATATCCCAAAAGCAATCTGCTGTTATTAATATTGTTAACCAGTCACAGTAATAAACTGCACTGTGACTGGTATCTGTTGCCCTCCACTCACCCCACAGATCCATTTCAACAGCTTTGAGGAACGTTCCATGTCCAAACCCTACGAACAGAAGCCGTCCTGTTGCAGATCTCCTCCAGCCTTCCTCTGTCACTTGTACTTGGCATTAACTTTTATCACCTCACTCTGTCTTGACTCTACTCTCTCTGCTCATTCTGCTGCTTCCCTCTCAGGGGTTACCATCCACTGCTGTTTGTCATTGAGCTTGCAGATAGACCAGGCACTATAGCAGGCATCAGAGACACAGCAATAAACAAGCTAGATTCCAGCTTTAGGCAGCTATAATTCTAGCAGGAGATAAATAAAAAGCAAAAACATTAGCTGATAAAGAGACAAAATAAATCTTAGTAGCTGGTGTGTGGTCCAGGAAAGTCATTCTGAGGTGAGACTGAAATGACAGGAACTAGCCAGGGGAAGAAGAGGAAGAGTGTCCCAGGAAAAGGGCCTAGACAGGCCTGTGACTAAATAGGAAACTATACACTATGATAAAAAAAAAAAAATGAGCTAGACCTGATGGAGCAAACCTTTAATCTTAGCATTCAGGACACAGAGGCAGTTGGAGCTCTATGAGTTTGAGGCCAGCCTGGTCTACAGAGAGGGTTCCAGGCTAGCTAGTACTACACAATTGACACCTTGTTTCAAACAAACAAAAAGAGAGCCAAGGATAAATCAGTATGACTAATAAGCAGATTAAGCTGGTTAATCTGGATATGGTGCTGTAGACTGACCTACAATCCTAGCACTTAGCTAAGTCAAAAGGACTAGTTTGAAGCTAGCCTGGACTAGAAAAGCTCAAGACAGATGGATGGACAGACAACAGAGCTAGAATAGGGGTCTGCAGAGAGGAGTTGGGGTTGAATGCAGTTTTACTCTTCTTCGTCCATCTGTCCTACTGCGGATCCTAAAGAGCCTGCCCTCAGTCTTCACTCACTCTGCAGGTAGCTTCCCTGTAAGGTTCCACCCCACCTTCCATCCATCCTATCCTGTGGTTGTTTGACCACCGCATCCAAGTCCTTCTCTAACACAGGCCACTGCTCTGGCAGTATCCTGAACTACATCTGCACTGGAGCTTTGTTGGCCTTCCTGCTAAAAGGTCCCAAACTAACCAAGCATAGTGGTTCATATTTGTAATCCTAGAATTTAGGAAACTGAGGCAGGTGGATTGACAGAAGTTCAAGGGTAGCTTGAGCTAGTTACAAGTGAGTTACAGTTCAGGCTAGAGGAAGTGTCTCAAAGCAAAGTAAAACAAAACAAGGCATCCCAAGATATGTCACTGCCTTTCTTTTGGACACTATTTTTACTTTTTAAAACTATTTTTAGCTGGGCAGTGGTGGCGCATGCCTTTGATCCCAGCACTTGGGAGGCAGAGGCAGGCGGATTTCTGAGTTCGAGGCCAGCCTGGTCTACAGAGTGAGTTCCAGGACAGCAAGGGCTACACAGAGAAACCCTGTCTTGAAAAACCAAAAAAAAAAAAAAAAAAAAAAATTATTATTTTTTACCAATAACAATAAATTCCATTGTAACTTAGCATTTGCCTTCTTCCCATGGGAATTACAAGTGAATTCTATATATGGGGAGGCAGGGTCTATGCAGGTGAGTGCTAGGAACTGAACCCTGTCCTCTGCAAGAGGACTTTGTGCTTAGCCATCTCTCTGCCCATTGTCACTTTATCAACACCGTCATCTGCCTGGCCACATAAGCCAGAAACCCACGCTCCAGCTCCTTGTCCTCTCCCCTCTCATCACCTAATGATTAACACTAATCTTTCTAAGTTTCTGGGAAAGATCCAGAAAAAAGTAAGAAAATAAGTACAAAAGAATCTTTCACCTCCACTAAGAATAATTCCCAGAATCCATAGCCCAAACACAAGGCAGGCCACAGCTAAAAATTCAATTCAGGAATGTTGTCTTAATCCTAGCTACACAGGTCTGTCCCTTCAATCCAATCAGCCCCACCTGACCCTCTCCCTCCCAAGTCGCCTCAACAGAAATCCTAGAACTTCAAAACAAATGAGACAGAAGAAGCCTTCAGGATCATCCACAAACTCAGAGAGGAGGAGACTATGCCCTAGACTGCTAGAACGAGCCAACCACCCAGTTCCTGGCCTCATACAGTTGTCTGTTCATATCCTAGGAACCAACCCTAAGACTTGAATGTAGACTCTGAAAGCATCCCATCATGTTAGAAATCACCCTGTAATTTCTAAGTAAGGATATAGCCACTTAAATAATGCATTTATACTTGCTCTGAGCTATGCTTTCAAAGCTTCAAAGCAGAAAGACTTCATCCACCTTTTGAGAAAAATCTCCAGCACCAAAAAAGGAAAAAAAAAAAGTTTTACAAGTGAATTGTCACAACAGGTCAGACAGCCCGATAGAGATGAAGCTCACCAGGCAAGCCACTAGCCCAGGTTTGCTGTTGATACTCTTTCCATTTCCCTCTCCTAGCCCACAGGAACAAAGAACAATATGTGTAGGAGGAGTTAAGGTGGGAGGAGTTAGGAGAGGAAGAGGAAAAAGGAAGAGGAGGAGCGAGAGAGGGCAGAGATGTAGGAGGATGGTGAGCCACGCAGGTATGGAGAGCAGTGTGGGTAACTACTTTTATTTAGCTTAGCTAACTGGGAAACAACTCTCTTTGTATGGGCATATTGTTATTGAGCTTTACCAAACATATAAAGCCTTTGATTAATCTTTAAGCATTAGAGTCTCATTTTTTTCTACCGGGCCCGCGTGGATGGCGAGATGGTCTGGGCAATGCCCAGCCTTACAGAGACAGCATGGAAGATTGGCAAAGCCATCTCCCACGCTGACGTCTTGTGGGTGGCAGGGCTGGTGTTTCTGGCTGGCCATTTCTAGCTGCAGTGCACATGTGGCCTCCGACCAAGAAACATGGCAGCTGAGCAAGGCAGAGCCTCCACAGCTTAGATAGTCGGCCTGAGCCAATGGCCAGTTTTTAAATAATTACTTCAACAAATGTGTGCCATGCTCTAGGGGCTGCATTCACTGAGTTCAGGTGCTACCTCTCTAACTTCATGCTAACACTCAGCTGCTCTTCAGTGTTAGTCCCTTCCATCTCCACAACTACTCCCCACTCTCTTCGAGGTCTCCCTCCCTTCCCTGTTACACCTAGAGCAGATCTAACTGCTACTTCTTGCCCCCATGACCACTACCACAAATGTAGACTGAGCACCACAGCTATAATTTACTGCAGGTCAATACTCAACAGGAAATGAATAAAAACATATCCTTTTCTTAAATGTGCTTTCAGTAATGTTTGAGTTTTGATACCTGGCCTAGTCTTCAACTTTGTAGTGTAGCCGTAGAGTTTTAGAGTTCCTTTGTACAGTTAAGATACTTACATCTCTGCTCTTGAGATGAACAGTACCAGGGGGCCACAACTGAACCCATCCATGAAGGATTTCTATGACTTTCTGGAAGATGTTCCATTTTGCTTTGCATTTGTTATTCCTCAACTTTACTAAAACTACAGTCTCCAAGTTCTAATCACTGTAAAGCTCCCCAGCATAGATCTGTTGTGTTATTGGAACAGGGTTACAGGAGAGGCTATATCTCAAATCTAGTCCTGCCTGGCTGCCTCCAAGTTAGATCTATCCTAATTTTCATTCAGCTAATTTGTTTCTCTAGTACCAACTGTTACATTGTTAAATCAGGAAAGTCTTGATTTGAATACAAATTAACTTACAGCCCATACACTGATACTAAAGAAGTGATTATCTCAGCACTTGGGAGGCAGAGACAGGCGGATTTCTGAGTTCGAGGCCAGCCTGGTCTACAGAGTGAGTTCCAGGACAGCCAGGGCAACACAGAGAAACCCTGTCTCGAAAAACCAAAAAAAAAAAAAGTGATTATCTAATACTTTAAAGTGGATACAAATTAAATAGATAAAGCACAAAACAAAAACCCTCAAAGATTATGGGGCCTACACAGTCACCACTGCCAGTCAGAATGACAGACACTCATCATGATTTCATTGGTTGAATGGGGAAGAGAAATGTATCCCAATACAAGGGACACCAGGGAACAAACATTGGCAAGAGCTCAATCCTGGTGCAGGGTGGTCATTTCAGCTACTAAGCAAGTTGAAGGAGGTGGAGCCCAAGATCTAGACCTACCTGGGCTATCCAGTGAGCTCAAAACCACTCTAGGCAACTTAGTAAGACATTTCAAAAAGAAGCCTGAAGGGCTGTAGATATATTAGTTAGCAAGCAAAAGGACCTGAGTTTGATCCCTAGAACCCACATTTTAAAAAGCAGAGCATGGTGAAAAGGGTTCATAATTCCAGTGGAATGGAGACAAGCAGACCCCAGGGCTTGCTGGTCAGCCAGCTTAGCCTACTTGGTAAGCTCCAGACCAATTCCAGACTCCAACTCTAAACAAAAAAACAAAACAGGTGGTGTTGGAAGGATGACACCCAAAGTTGAACTAGTAACTCCACACATGTGCATATGCCAACACATCTGCACACATGCACATGCACACTCAGGTAGCATGTGACCCATACTTGTAATCCAGGCACTTGGAACATGGAAGCAGGAAGATCAGATTCAAATCACCTGCAGCTACATAATAAACATGTCTAAAAGAAAATGAAACAGCCAGGTGGTGGTGGCGCATGCCTTTAATCCCAGCACTTGGGAGGCAGAGGCAGGCGGATTTCTGAGTTCAAGGCCAGCCTGGTCTACAGAGTGAGTTCCAGGACAGCCAGGGCTACACAGAGAAACCCTGTCTCGAAAAACCAAAAAAAAGAAAAAAGAAAACGAAACAAAGTTGGGTGAGGAATCTATTTCAGTTGGTAGAGTACTTCCTAGAATACACAACGTCCTGGGTTTAATCCCCAGAACTATATAAACTGGACATGATGGTACATACCTGTAATGTAGAGGCAGAACTAGAGTCATCCTCAGCTACACATGGGGTTAGAAGTTAGCCTAAAGTACAAGAGATGCTGATTCAAAAAAAAATGAGGTTGGAAAAGCGGCCCAGCAGTTAAGAGCAGTCCCTATGTTTGCAGAAGGGGTTCAGTTTCCAGCAGACCATGGCAGAGTATATAACTCCAATTCCAAGGGATCCAGTGCCTTCCTCTGGCCTCTGTGGGCATTAGGCTGCACAAAGCACACTTATATACAGGTAGATAAAACACTCATACACACACAGAATAGATAAATAAATCTTTTTTAAAAGAGTTTTAAAGGAGTTGGGCAATAGGTCAGTGGCAGCATTTGCCTACATGCATGGAGCTCTAGGTTCGATCTCAAAGAGCTAAGCTCATGCTAAAGGGAAACACAAGATCAAGCGGGCTGCCGTGCTGTCAACCTTCCTGACACGATGGCTCTGGGAAGAGAGGCAGTCAGAGCATCAAGTGTCCCTTTCCTCACACAAGGGCTTATGGATGTGTATCAGACACATGCCAGGTATGTTAATACACAGCAAAACAAATATTCCCTCAGGAAAACAGACTTTATACAACCAAATATTAAGAATTACTTATTCAGAGATTGCTAACCAAGAACATGCCAGGCCTACGCTAAGTGCTCTAGATACATTCTTTCAGCTAATCTTATAAAAACCAACCAGGTTTTGAATTTTAAGAGAAAAGCAGGTCTTAGGAGTCAGCCAGCACCACAGGGATGACCTAGGATTCAAGCAAAGAGCAGCCTACCTCTACTGTCCATGTTTATGACCTCAGTCAGTCCCCATTGTGCTAGCCAAGGTGCAAAGGGAAACACAGAGGCAACCCCTCTACTTCAGCAGGGCAGAAGAGGACAGAGCACTGGAAATCAGGCTTTCCCAATCACTGCTGTATGATATACACTCTCTGGCCAAGCCAAGATTTTTCCACAGTCAAATGGCCTAATAGAATCATCTCTTCCAGTACAGCCCCCACCAACCTGTCACCACTCCACCCCACATCAAAGTTTCCAGAATGTTAAAGAGAAGGGGACAAAGGCCTGAGGAATAGGGTTAGGTTACCCCTGGGGAAAACTAAACAAGTTTAAAAACTTGTGATAGAAGCAACACTTCCAGCCCTGGCCAGATGAGCCAAACAGAGAAAAGGCTGAGTCAGCAAGAGCCAGAGACCAACCACCTTCCCCCACACAGTCCATAAGACCCCAAAGTCCTATCTCTTCCCTGTCCGCATAGGTACCCGTCACCACCTAAACCTCCTTTTCACAGGAGTACCAAAACCACAATCAGTCCCAGGGCAACAGCTCTGAATGACCTTGTACACTGCCATCAGGCAACTGGCACAGCTGTGGACTGCTCTCATCGACATTTTAGACGCCTGTAATCCCAGCTGATAATCTGGCGTCAATGTCATGCCCTGCCCTCTCAACAACCTAGGGATGCCATCAGCGATAACCTCTCAACTTCTCAGAAGTCATACGTAACACTCCAGGTGGCACTGCCGTCCACTGTCTGTCTGCCAAGGTTAATTCAACCTATGAGGAAAATGGCAGCTCAAGCTGACTCAACCATATCTGACCTCACACGAAACCCCAAGGTATTAAAAACAATTTTTTAAATTACATTAGTTTTTCTGTATGTGTGTGGGCAGGTTAAGCAGCTCGCTGCATGTGGAGGTCAGAGACAACTTGTATTATGAGTTGAGTCTTTCCCTCCACCACATGGGTCTAGGGGTTGAGCTCAGGTAGTTGGGGTTGGCAGAGAACATCTTTATTTGTTGAACCACCATGCTGGCCCAAAACTCTCAAGTTTTTAGTATTTCAACTTTTTTTTAGCTGAGATTTGCCCTTTGGCAGGGTGGAGACCTAATTCAAAAGAACTCCTATTTGTCACAATAGGACAGGTATGTGTATTTCTGTCATTTAGCAGGATATGGTAGAGTGTTTGCCTACAACTCATAAGCCCCAGTTCACTCTCCACTAGAAAACCACAAAATAAACCCTCAACAAAGAATCACTGAGCCCCCAGATCTCACTACTACCATGGCAGCACAACACGGTGTGGTGACCAAGGTGGTTAACAGAAAGTTGGTGTGGCTCAGAAGTACCCAATGCATGTGACTTCAGGTAAGTGGATTTAAAGACTTTACTTTCTTAGAATCAATAAACCAGCAACTTTTCCCATTCTTTTTAAAACCCTTAGTTCTCTGCATAGACTAAGCTCTTTTACTTTTTTTTTTTTGGTTTGGTTTGGTTTGGTTTGGTTTGGTTTGGTTTGGTTTGGTTTGGTTTGGTTTGGTTTGGTTTGGTTTGGTTTTTCGAGACAGGGTTTCTCTGTGTAGCCCTGGCTGTCCTGGAACTCACTCTGTAGACCAGGCTAGCCTCGAACTCTCGAACTCAGAAATCTGCCTGCCTCTGCCTCCCAAGTGCTGGGATTAAAGGCATGCGCCACCACCGCCAGGCTAGACTAAGCTCTTATAGGAACAAGCCAGTAACCCCAGTAACCCCGTGATAGTAAGAAGACCAGTCTTAGAAGGTCCTTGATGAAGTCAGTGGTAACAGTATCCTAATCCTCACTAATACAGATTTAGAACTTAAACTTTCTCTCCAAATCTTTCCATCTCAATGCTGCAGTTTGAAAGTATTCCTCCAAAGTCTGTATGTTGGGTTCCAGTCACCAGGATGGTGGTACAAAAAAGTGAGGTCTTCAGGAGATGAATCTCAAGAGGAAAGCCCTCAGAAAAGAGATGAGGGCCCTTATAAAGGGGTGCCAGAAAGTTGTCCTGTCCATTCCTCCCTATGAGGAAACATGGCAAAGCAAGCAGTTCCCAGAAGAGAACTCTAACCAGAATCCACCATGCCACTCTGCTTGTACATCTCTAGCCTCCAGCACTGAGAAATAAAACTGTCTTGCTTACAAGCTACCCAGCTTATGGAATTTTGTTACAGCAACCCAAAGAGTCTTAGACAATGAGTATCCCTAAAATACTGTACAAGTATCCCTGGCTTAAGGAGGGCTAGAGAGATAGCTCAGTGGTTAAGAGCCCTGACTGCTCTCCCAGAGGTCCTAAGTTCAATTCCCAGCAACCACATGGTGGCTCACAACCATCTGTAAGTGGATCCAATGACCAGACTCTTCTGGTGTATCTGAAGAGTGACAGTGTACTCATATACAATTAAATAAAGTTTAAAAAAAAAAAAAAAAGCTCACAAAGCGGTTTACTTGAGAAAGGCATATAATAAAGATGAAGAGTGTTATGGAAGGCGCCAAGGGCATCTCTCTGTTCACTAGTGCAGGACGTGTCTACAGCAGGTGTACAGAACTGTTTACTCCATTCCTGTTACTGACAGGAAAAGTGAGTATTATCATTATGGAAAAAAAAGATACTAGGCCCAGGTACAGTGGCCACACCTTTAATCTAAGCATTCAAGAAGCAGAGGCAGGCAGATCTCTGAGTTCCAGACTGGCCTGGGAGACACTGTTTTTAAAAAACAGAAGAGGCTGAGGATTTAGCTCAGTGGTAGAGTGCTTCACTAGGAAGCATGGGTTAGGTCCTCAGTGCTGGGGAAGGAGGGTGGGGTGAACAGAAAAAAAGTATTAATACAGGGGAGAATTATCTGGAAGGATCCTGCAATGACAGCTGGGTCAAATTCTTTTGTCAGTGTGGCTTTGGGAGAGTCATTTAACCATTCCAGCTACTGTCTTCTCACCTGCACAGTAATAACTGTCGTCCTTATCTGCTAGCTATGTTGTAAGAACAAGTGAGAGAGTGCAATACTCTATAACTGTGAGAGCCTTCAGGCTTACTGCGCATCTCAACTACATCTGAGCTTCTGAGTTGGCATGCCTAACAGAGAAGCCATGAAGATTTGGCTTCTGGCTTTCTAATAGAAACAACATGATTAATGCCCAAGAAACAAGAGGTCACTAAACAGGATCCACTGCAGTGCTGGGGTGTGAAGCATAGTCTCTAAATTCTGAAGGAGTTAGAGAGGAGAGATCAGTGAGGACTGAAACGTTAGAAAAGCTGTGAGCATAGATCTTTTCCTGGAATTCATCCTTTGAGGAGCCCTGCTTAGGAAACATCTCTAGTTCAGCATGCTTGATGTGCTCTCGTCTGCTCTCTGCAAGGTAGAGATAAGTATTTTCCATCTCCTGAGGAACAAAAACAACTGAGGAACACCACTCTGGACCAGAGCTCTTCAAATAGTATGTCTGAGACAACCCACTGAGCTACAGATAGGAAAGTACATTTTTATTTATATTTATCCTCATCACAGAAAATAAGATTATCAAGAAAAAGGCAACCCAAAAACTATAGAAAATATTTGCAAATCTTCTGCTTGAAAAGATTAATATCTAGAATGCAGAGATTTCTTAAGCAAATAAGTAAACAACTGATTCAAAAAATGACCAAAGACTTTAATAAACATTTCTTCAAAAAGATACACAGATAGATAATAAGCACATGAAAATGTTCGACATCACTAATTATTTGGGAATTACAAAAAAATCAAAACTACAATGAGACAACATATTTAACACCTATTAAGGCAGTTACCATTGCAAACAGAAAAAAAAGCCAGGCCTAGTGGCACAGGCCTGTACTTTTTCAGCTTTCAGATGACAAGGGAGAGTTCAAAGTCACCTTGGGTTACCCTGTCTCTAAAATAACAATAATACTGGACATATTGGTGCATGCCTTTAATCCAGCTCTGGGAGGTAGAAACGGGAGCGGATCACTTTGAATCCACCGGTAAGTTTGAGACCAACCTGGTCTATACAGTGTCTATATAGTGTCTATATAGTTCCAAAGAGCCATGTGAGACCCTGTCTCAAAATCCAAAATCAGTAAATAAATGAAACAAAAATAATAATAATTAGCCAGGTGGGATGACAAATGCTTGTAAGCCAAGCACAGGGGAATTGATGAAGTAGAATCAGGACTTAAGGTTATTCTCAGCTACATTCCAGGCCAGACTGGCCTACATGAGACTTTGACTAAAACGGTAAAAACAAAAACTGGGGCTGAAGAGATGGCTTAGCAATTAAGAATGCTTACTTTTGCAGAGGACCGGAGTTCAGTTCCCAGTACTCACATGAGATGGCTCACAATTGCCTGTAACTATAGCTCTACCAGTACCACGTACACATGGCATGCAGTCACATAAACACATCACATACACATGGCACACATTCACATAAACACATCACATACACATGGCATACATTCACATACATACACACCACATACACATGGCACACATTCACATACATACACACCACATACACATGGCACACATTCACATAAACACATCACATACACATGGCACACATTCACATACATACACACCACATACACATGGCACACATTCACATAAGCACACCACATACACATGGCACACATTCACATATATACACACCACATACACATGGCACACATTCACATAAACACATCACATACACATGGCACACATTCACATAAACATCACATGCACATGGCACACATTTACATAAACACACCACAAACACATGGCACACATTCACATAAACACACCACATACACATGGCACACATTCACATAAACATACCACATACACATGGCACACATTCACATAAACATACACCACATACACATGGCACACATTCACATAAACACATCACATACACATGGCACACATTCACATAAACATACACCACATATGCATGGCACACATTCACATACATACATACCACATACACATGGCATACATTCACATAATCACACATACACATAAATAAAATAAAATCTTTAAGATAAAACTATCAAAGGAATAACTAAGCTCCTTGGGCACTATAGATAGCATGTAAGGCTTCAGGGTATCTACAGAACACAACATGATAATCTCTCACAGACCTGATACAAGAATCATGGGAGGCCCAAAAGGATGAATGCAAAGATGCTTGCTGCCAAGCCTGACAACCTGAGTTCTGTTCTTCGATGCCATGTGGTAAAAAAAGAAAAACAACCCCTACAAGTTGGCCTCTGACTTCTGAACATGCACTCAGACGGGTGTACAACATATACATATACACACATACACACATACGCTAACTTACACACACACACACATACACACACGCTAACTTAAAAAAAATTTTTGACCCAGCAACTCTATGTATATCCCCAAATAATTCAATGCAGTACCTCAAAGAAAAGTTTCCACAACCATGTTCATAACTTCACTACATAAAGGTGGGATCAATTTACTAGGCCATCAACAAATGAATAAGCAAGTAAAATGTGAAATATATGCACAACAGAGTATCATGGAGCCTCAAAAAAAATAAAGACTAAACTACAACATGGATGAACCTTGAAGGCATGCTAAGTGAATAAGCAAGTTACAAAAGGCAAACAGTCTACGGTTCCACCAGAAGTACATACAAGTATTTGTCAAAGTAAGAGACAGAAAGGAGAGAAAGGGAGGTAAGTTAGGTGCACAACTTCCGCCTCACGAGAAAAAAGCATAAGGAGGAAAACATGTGGTGGCTTTAATCTATGAAGGCAGGGAACACCAACCAACTGCGCACTCAGACAGTTATGAAGGCAGAATTTGCTAGGAACACTTTTTTATTATTATTTTGTTTTGTTTTTTGAGACAGAGTCTCATTATGTAGTTATCGCTGCCAAAACTCAGAGAGATCTGCTTGCCTCTGTCCCCCAGCACTGCATTAAAACACACATGACAACACCCTGCCTGCTAGATATGATTTTACAACAATCCAAAAGGGAAGAAAAACAAACAAAAAGCCCTGGACATGGTGGTACAACTCCCTATTACTCCAGCACTACTGAGAAACTGAACAGGATGGTCAGGAGTTCTAGGTCATCCTGAGCTACTTAACAAGTTCACGGTCAGCCTTGACTACAAAAGACTGTCTAAAACAAAAAATGAAACAAACAGAAAACTAAGATTTTTATCTTTTAATATGAAATCACTAATGCCTAAAGCCGGTACTCTCATTCACTCCTGAGTCTCACACTATAAGGGTAGCGGTGGCAGCCCTCACCCACTGGGAGAAATGTGCTTCATGTGGGCATGGGTAAGTGGATTTACAAATTATATTGTTTTGAATGAATTAGCCCTCATAAAACAAAGAGGTGTAACAAGATTTTCTGGAACCCTTGGAATAAGGCAGCACAGGCATGATGAGCAATAGTACTGGAGCCCCACCACATCCCTCTGCTGTCCTCTCACCCCGCCATGGCTTACAAAACAGCTCACCAAAACCTTGCCATTGTTTAGAAATGGACTGCACAGCCTGTGCTGACGATGAAGCTCACCTTAAGTATACACCATACTTTCAGACAGTGTCAAGTGACAGCAGGACATGAGCATGACTTCCAAGTCACACAGATGAGGGAAGGTATACTTTAATGTAACTCCTATTCTCCACAGCTTTAGAGACCACTGACCTAAACCTACACCAACAAATAGCACTTTCTGTGATAAGAAACTATTGGTCCTGTCTACAACTGCAAGCACTAATCACAGATGGCTTTTCAGCAACTAGCACTTAGCTAGTGTGTCTGAAGTGTTGTGATTTTGTTTAATTTTGGATAATTTAAACAGCTATCTCCAGTTGAGGGTACTTTATCAGACAGCACATCCATAGGCTACAATTAGATTACAGCCTCAGTCTCAAAACGTACATCTTGTCTTTGGTCATGTTATCCCCTCTGCCTAGAATGTTTTCCTGATCTTATCTATCTGGTAATAACCTCTCGTTTTTCAAGGCATACCTTAAATGTCACTGTTTAGCTTTCTTTCCTTGGCTACTCACCCCTCACAAGATAACTGCCCTCACCCTTTTACAGGCACCATTTCAATATGTACAGCAATTTCTCCCATGTCTCAAGATGATGACTGAGTTCCTGAAGGCAGACACCTGTGCACAGCATCTGCTCAGCAACACTCACGGGGTAAGCATCTCCAGGTCACACCATAATAGGTCCACAAACAAATCGGCTCAGAAAAGTAGACTGTACCCAGGGCTTGCTACTTCACTGGCTAAGACTTAAGCAGGCTCAGAAGGCACCTGTCCTAGAGTAGCACACAGAGGTGGACATTGGTCCTGGTCCCAAGTGTCTACTTTCAAATACTACAAATAAAAATACATTTTCAGTTGTTTTAATGTTTATAAAGCCACCCACCATCTTAGCCACTGAGGTACAATAGATGCCTCCCCATGTATTCTCCCACTTGAAACCCATGTGTTCCTGCTTCATCTCTCATTTAAATGAGCTTGACTTTGTCAGAAAGACCAAAGGAGAGGTTCTGACCATAGCAACTGCATATCCTGGACTTCATTTCTGAATTCTGGATTTGGCTATATTTAGCAAAGCTATAAGCATCATCTTGCCCAAAACCAGGAAGACACCATTCACAAGCCACCCCCTGAAAATCTGCATTGCCTGTAAAAACCAAGATTTCCCAGCAGGCAAAGTCATCTGAAATGAGGGATCAAAGTGGTATCTGTGTCAAGAAAGGGACTCAGGAGTGTCTAACTAGTCTCTCTGCCTGGTGCTCAAGGATCCCCAGAAACTATTTCTTCCCTTTCCCATCTGCTCTAGTCAAACATGCTCCCTGCCCTGTGCATTCTTCTCTTGACATTGGTAACCTTGAGCCCACAACCCCCCTCCTGCATGCTTCTGCTTGACTTCTTGACTCTTAGGACACTCTGAGACACTCCTTTTACACATTTTACTGTGCCTTAGCACATGGCTTGGGCACAGTAAGGGGGCAAGTACATACTTGTAGCCTCCTGATAGTTCTTCAAAAAGCATAGAGCCACTGAAGGAAGTGAGCAGCAAACATATCCAAATATATCCTAGGGAGCAGATATACAAGAATCTCACTTTATCCCACCTCCAAATAAACACACCCTGGGCTTCCTTTCCTTGAGGCTGGAAGGAAACTTGTACCAAAACAGTGACATCAACCAGTCAGTATTCCTGACCTCATCTTCCATTTCACCATTCCATATTTTTGCACATGCCATCCCCCTCTGCCTGGGACGCCTCTGGTAACAGGACTGGAACACTTACTGAGTAACTGCCACCTATTCAAACCGCCCCTTTCTCCCTATCACCTTTGAACCACGGGACACTTATTCCAGGGTTACTTGTAACTTATTGGTCTCATGACGCATCCAGATTTTTTCTGGAACCTAATGGAAAAGCACAAATAAATGGTTCCCCAGATGAATGCACAGATGTACTACCAAGACATTTCAACTGTGTGATATGTGAGCCGGTGAGGAGAGGTTGCACACATTTTGAAGCATTTCTACCTTGCTCTGCAGATGGGGGATGAGGGAAGCTTCTGACAGTCTTGGTTCTCATCAGCCCCAGAACTGGATTCTTTTTGTGCAGGTGAGTAAGTTCTGTGGAGCCTGCTAGTCCACCTTCTGCAGAACTGATACAGCTCCGGAATGCCACCTTGGGCACAGCAAGTATCCAATATTTACTTACTGTTTAAAGTTTAGATATGGCCGGGCAGTGGTGGCGCACGCCTTTAATCCCAGTACTTGGGAGGCAGAGGCAGGCAGATTTCTGAGTTCGAGGCCCGCCTGGTCTACAGACTGAGTTCAAAGACAGCCAGGGATACACAGAGAAACCCTGTCTCGAAAAAACAAAAACAAAAACAAAACAAAAAGTTTAGATATAAGGCTTTAAAAAGCCAAGGAGTATGACAAAATTACTGTGTCTAAGCAATGCTCTAATTTCCCCAATGAGCTCATTCTAGAAGCTTAAGCCAAATCTTCCCTTGATAGCACATGCCTATTAACTTAGACACGGTTTATCATCTCCTACAGGTATCTTCAATAAGAAAGCACTCAGCCTAGAGATGCTCATATCCCTCTAATTCATGACTGAGGCTGATCTTCCTCCAGACAACCACTCCTCCAGGACTAGTAGAGAGCCAGTCTAGCAAGGCTGCCACTGCCACTGTCGCTGGAGATGGCAGCCCAGCAGTCCCCTCTTCTCCAGCACCTGATTCCTGGAGTTCTGGCAGTCTCCTACTATGAAGCACAAACCAATACCCACTGGAGAAAAGGAAATTGTGAATAGGATGTGGTGATAATCAGGTCTGCGTTTGAAAACTCCCACTGTCACCACCCTATGGCCTGGTCACTGCCTGGGGCACTTGGTATATAACTCTACCACAGCAACTCTGGCTGGAACTGGTGGACAGGTCAGAATCTGAGGACTCAGAAAAGAGAAACTAGGGAAGAGGTACTGCTCCCCAAACAATACCTCAAAGAGCATCGGACTCATCCCAAAGAGGAACGAGGAGACTACTTTAGACTGTCCCAGTCAAACCAGCCTTCACCTGCTCCCCACTCACCTTTAACTCTACATACACTGGGTAAATATCAGCTACCATTTATTGAATTAATCACGTTGAAAGTGATAAATTCCTCATATACACTGTTATACTAAGTCCTCAACACCATCCCACAGGGCAGTGGAACTTGGACTTTAGCTTACATCAGATTTTCCCCAGAACTTGCTAAACTTCCATACCTACAACCTATAGAGTAATGTGTCAGAGAGATCTTCATTTCTGTTTGTTTGTTTGTTTGTTTGTTTGTAGACAAGGTTTCTCTGTGTAGCCCTGGCTGTCCTGGAACTCACTCTATAGACCAGGCTGGCCTCGAACTCAGAAATCTACCTGCCTCTGTCTCCCAAGTGCTTGGATTAAAGGCGTGCACCACCACTGCCCGGCCGAGATCTTCATTTCTAACAAGCTCTCCTGCGGAATATCTTGACCTAAGTTGTGTTAACTGTTAAAGAAAAGAAAGAGAAAAAGAAAGAAAAGGAAAAAGAAATAAACAAAAGATTCAGAGAGCCAGCAAAATGGTTCCCCAAGAAAAGACACTTGTCACAAAAGTCTGACAATCTGATTCTATCCCCATGTAAAGGTAGAAGGAGAGAGCTAACATCACAATGCTGCCCTCTAACCTCCACACACAGTGTGGCACATGTACATACAAACGTGTGCACAACACGCATGCACAATATAGTAACAGTAGTAATAATAACAATAAATACTTCTTAAAACAGATCCAGGAAATGGTGAGCTGGCTCAGAGAAAACACACACACACACACACACACACACACACACACGATGTAAAATGTTTAAAAACAAAAAACTACAGGATCTGTGGCCATAAGCACACTACTACATGTACAAATGTATTTCTTTTCTTCCTAGATTGACTGGCAGTTTTCTAAAGGTAGCCATCAGGACTAGGATGTAGCTCGGGGTAGAGCCACCTGACTACTATGCACAAGACAAGCATGGTCCACAGCACCTCAGTGAAGTTCACTGGCTAATTAAAAAGGCAGGCATCATACTTTAGAGTTTATATCTCTTACCCCTTTCAAAACCTAGTAGTGTCTTTCAACTCAGTAGTGCCACATAAATACTGACTCCTCCATATCCACACACTTCAAAGGCCACAAGTGAAGCTCAATCATAGCCAGAAAATTTGCCAGACCAAATTTTAAATGCGACACTTCATACAGCCTGAGCCCATACTGACACCACACTGGCTCATTCCATAAAACACGTCTTGGATCCCTAACACTGAGGGATCCTAAGGACAAGATTTGAAGCTACTGAACCCTAGTTTACTCTCATGGTGACACTAATGAGCCTATCACTCACTGTCCATTTTCTACCTCTTCAAACTGCTCTGAAATTCTAACATCTAGTTAAACTTCATGTCCCCAGAGCCTAGCACAGAACTTGCCACACCATAAGCACTGTGTGACTGCTGGCTAAATGAATAAATGAATGAATGAACAGTTTTAAGCCCTAAGTTCTACTTTTTAAAATATCAGAACGCACAATGTGCAGCTCTCAGGATGAATCCCACGGAAGCCTAGAAAACAAAGGCTGATTTTATGTTTTCTCTTTCCCACCACTCTTCCAAGATTCAGAGAATAAGCAAAGCTTAGGGCAACACGTGACGACACAACATCCTAGTTGAAAAAAATGTTCCTGGGCTCTAAGGCCATCCTCCTGATCCTCCTTCCCTCCCCCTCCATTCCTCCCCACCTCTCCCCCCCCCCTCTCTCTTTCTCTCTCTCTCTCTCTCCACCCACTGCAGTCAAGGACTTTGGCTACAGGATAAGAGTCAGCTCAATTCCAAGGTACAGATCTGGCAGCAGACATAGAAGCATCTCCCACCCTGCAACAGAGTCAAAGGAAAGGTTCAGAAAGGATTGTGACTCAGGCCTAGATTAAGTCCAGTTGGAACAATACTGAGAATGGGGGAAAAAAACAGTAATTTCACAAAGAAATTATCAGATATCTCTTCAAAATTGTGCTTTTTAAGTACAGGCTTCCATGTACCCTCAGATACCTGGCCTTGTCGAATCCAGTACTTACACAAACTAAGTCAAACACAGCTCCTGCCTCTTCTCACCCACCCGTCCACCACCCAACAACACTCACCATGACAGGCATTTCCTAGGCCCAGGTAGAGATCCTTTCTTCAACCTCAGCTTGCAGAAGTCTCCTTTTCAAAGGGGCCTCTTGGCTCTCACTCTTCCTTCCCTAGCTAATAAACTATACCTCCCACCATGTTGCCTTCACCGAGGCCTCCCCAATACCCAACCCCTGGCAGTCTGTAACGCAACCTACAGCAGGCTCGTCCTAGCCAATTAGTTCAAATTGCTTCATGCCAAGGAAATTGCTGCTTTTATTAAAAATAAAAGCACACTAAGCAGGCAATGAGCTGTGAAAAGTATCAGTCTGGCATAATTATGAAGGTCCAGGTTAAGGTTACCAAAGGAACACTCAAAAGATTTCCCTAAAGCCTGGGGCATAAAAATATGTACCTGCATGAATACAGATAGACAAATAAGCACACACCAAGAGAAACCACACAACATCCTCTCCAACTGAGAGAAAACTAAACCAGAGCCAATCTTAAGTCATTCTTAATAGAAACTAAAAGGGGAAAAGAGGCCTAGGCGACTGAGTTCAAAACAATCTAATTCGATTCTTATGATTTTATCTTATCTACATCCTGGGGACTTCATTACAGTTGGGTAAAGAAACAAACCTAATCAAAACACCAAAAAAATACATTCCTATCCCCACAAAAATCCTCTTTGGATACCTGCTTATAGAAATGGGAAAGTTGGGTTCGAGAAGCCCCTCTCCCCTTTAAGATTTCTCCCCATTCCCACCCTTCAGCCTCCGCATCAGAATTTAAAGTTTCAAGGAAATGCTAAGACCACCACCCTGCATTTGATGTCATTTATACTTCACACATACATTTTCAAATAGGACCCGAATAATTCATTCAGAGAAGATTCTCCACACGCCCCCACCCCAATAAAAGGCCACTAAGGCAAACTATTTGGGCAATATTGCTCCCCAAGCCCTGTCAATTTCCAGTCTGAGTTTTAATTCTCTCAAGGACAATGACTCGCAAGGAAAGTGCAGAGGGGGGAGGGAGGGTCAGTTGGTCAAAACCCATTCATACAACTAGAAACCAGAGTCTTGCCACATCAGCACACGAATTTAATTCACCGCGCACTGGCTTCCTAACATACCTTCCGCCAACACCTCGTCCACGGTGACCTGCTGCCTCCCGATGCCGAAGACCCTTCCGATGTAGCCACTGCCCAGGCCTGAGCTGCTGCCCCCTCCTCCGCTGGAGCCTGAACCCAGGCCAGAGCTCCCCTGCTCCCGCCTGGAGTCGAAAAACTTCTTCATCTTTCCAATATGAAACGCCAAGGCAAAACGCCGATGGTTTCTAGGTTCGTATTTGTTGTAAAGAAAAGAGATCTAAGGATTTCTTCTCCGGTTTCAGCCCTGAGCAGAGCCACGGGAATCCGGCCGTGGGGTGGGGGCCGAGGGACGGCGCCTGCAGGAATATACTGTCAATCGCGCGGCGGGTCCCCTCCTCCTCGGGGAGCGATCGTTTAAGTTTAAACCTGCGATGACAGAGGCAGAGAGAGGATGAATCAGTAACACACTCCAGAGCCTAACTGCCAGGTCCTAGGGGAAGCAAAGGCCGTCATCCAGAGGAAACACTGCGTGCATTTTCTTCAGGAAAGCCCTGGAAACGCACCGGCCCCCTGCCCGGACCCCCACCCCGGGCCCCGGACACCCACTAGCGGCCGCTCGGCGGCTAGCCCAGCTACCAGCCCCGCGACATGGCCACAGCCGCCGGCCTGCGACGCGAAGGAGGCGGCGCTGCCGCAGAGCCGGGGCGGCTTCGGCGCCCGCCCGCCAGCTGATCCCCGAGCGCCGCGCTGAGGCCGCCCCTCCCCCGCGCGCGCGCCCGTCGGCTCCGACCACCCACCCGGAAGTGACCTGCACCGGAAGTGCTTCTCAGAGCTGCGCAGCCCCTGCTCAGGGCCGTCTTCGGTGCACTAGCTGTAGGTACAGAGCGAAAGAAATCGACGGCAAGAAGGGGACTAGAAAAGGGGCACTCGGAACAGAGACACTTGGAAGAGAACGTTGCCGTAGTCCTGCCGCTGAGCACCCTGGGAAGAGTAGTTCAGTGTAACCTGGCATCTGGACTACAATTCCCAAGATGCTCCAGGAGCGAGCGCAGCTTCGGACGGCGTCTCCGGGGCCTGGAGGTGATAGTGGGGTGGTGCAGAAGTGAGGCTTCGGGTATTTAAACACATCCAGTAAAGTCGCCAGAGATTAGTTTTCCAGCTGCACGTCCCGATCTCTGGAGCCATTTTATTTATGGTCTGGCCTCATGGACCCAGGCACTATGGGAATTGTGGTTTGACATGAGTCCGGACTGACACCTGAAGGACGCGGCTTAATTGCCTCGCCCCAGCTAGGATTGGGAGTTCCCCGAGCCGAGCGGAATCTTGGTGCTGAAGAAAGCAAAACTGGTGTCTTCCGGCCCCCGACCACGATGAGAACTCCTGAGAAGCCCCAGAGTCGAAGAAGGAACTGCGGGAGACCCAGTACACGGAGCATCTAGGGACCAGGGTACAGTCCATCCTTGGGCTCCACCCCAATCCATAGCTCTCAGCCGACCCAGATTTGCCTGGTCCTAACCAGACATTCACGCGGGAACTTTAGAGATACCTACTGCTTTCTCTTCCAGAATCTTTCACTAGAAGATGTTGTGTTTACTAAGCATTGCTTGGGTGGGAATAGAATACAGGGCTGTGTGATTGGCACCTGTCAAATGCTGAGGATCTGGAAAGGAATTGAGATAATCTGCTCCTAGATTGCCTCACAGAGGATACTGATGTCGTGCCAAATCCCTGCCTCCCTTGTCCCCTCCCCCAAGAAATACATATTTTTTCCCCTCTTCTTTGAGTATAGGTTATTTTTCTCCTCCACCAGCTCTCCACATGTCTTAAAGATGTACCCACCCTCTTGCAGTTCATCCCAGAATTTCTACTTCAGGCACTTGAGGAAGATCTAGAAGGATGCCCCCTGGAAATAAAAAACGATGGTTCCTGATTAATCTGAATATTGAGCCGGGCTGAGCTGGCTGCGGCTGTTTCGGTTTCTTGTTTCATGTGGTGCCATAGTCATATAACTCCCCGGAGAGAGATAGCATCTTTCCTTCCGGAGAGAGCCAGCATTGCCACCTCAGTTCACACAGTCCTGCAGCCACCTTAAGGGTGAGACTCAGCACCTGCTGAGCATCCTCTCAACTCAGCCCACGGGTGTGTTCTCCTCACCTTCCTTAAAAGGCTTGGTTTCTGTCTAAAGAAGCTTAGTGTGTATCTTAAAATAGGTGGGAAATCTTATTGGGCTTACAGACCCTCATCTTTCTCAGCACCCATTAATTTTGGCCGACTTTTAAAGAATCTGTTAGTTACTCTATCCATCAAGCCCTGTTGCCTTATCAGGTTTTACTTTTCTTCACTTTCCTGGTACGGACCAGGTTTGCCCAAATCTCAAGCTTCACTTCAAATAGTCAAAGTTTTCCAGTAGGAGTAAGGCAACTTACTCCTACTGAATAATGTGCATTTATTAGGTACTCAACCTGAATGAAAAACCACTGTTTAACAGAAAGGAACTGCAGCAATCATTCCTATGCATTTATTGGTTGATTGAGTGAGTGTGTGTGTGCGTGTGTGTGCGTGTGTGTGTGTGTGTGTGTGTGTGAAAGAGAGACAGAGACAGACAGACTAAGACAGTCTTTGTAATTTGGCTGGCCTGGAACTCTCTTCATAGATCAGGCTGGCCTCAAACTCATAGACAACTGCCTGCCTCTGCCTCCCAAGTGCTGGAACACTTTTTTTTTTTTTTAATTATAGCTTGATCACAAACTGAGCAAAAATACTTAAGTGACTAATAGGAGACTAAATCTATTGTTTTTCATCTTTTCAGAGACTAATATTAATAGCAATTATAACTTGGGTTTTCTAGTTTTATATATATTATTTAATCCTCACAGCCACCTATGAAATACAGAGCTAGTGTTAAGATCATCTTAACTGAAGAACTGAATGAACTGAAGCACAATGTGGATAATAAGCAGAGAACCGCACTGGCAGCAGCTAGCAACACCAGGATTCAAGCCTTGAGCATACGTAGGAATCTGTGTGGCTCTCCACAGCTTTTACCGTAGAATACTTAGATCTTGAAACTCATTAACCACAAAACCAGAGCTCGCTAGTACTCAAGAACAAAATAATCTCAATGAGCCATTCTAGACTGCAAATTGAACACACTTTCTGTAACACATCCCACCATGCCTTGGGTCCCTGTCCAGCACATCATCATTGCAATGAACTGTCTCAGAGTCGAGAAACTGTCTTCTGTTTACCTCCTTAGACGTTCAACACAGTCTTTTATGTAGAGTGGGTTCTTATCAGTACTTATGTGAACTAAAAATTGCCTTTAGCTACCACAGAAGAATAATCTGAGGTGGAAAGATGGAAAGTGAACTTGAAATGATCCGAGAGGCCCTGGATATGTTCCACTTAAAGGAAACTGACATTTGCTCTACAACTGTACGTCAACTACTATCTAAACACTTAGCACAGTATCTTGTTCAGTCCTCACAATTGCAGTGTCTGGAGAATTGATACTGTTGACTGTATCAAAGTAGATTCTGTTACACTGGTATCTTCCATTTTGTATGAATACTGGAGATTCAAGAAGTAGCTGGTAGACATATTTGTCTTCTGAAGTTTGGAGGGAATTATTTGCGCTGTGGTGTTGCTAACTCAGGCAATGTAAACTCTGTTATGGAAATGAAATGACGCACTTTGTCATATTTAGGTTTCTATTGCTATGATAAAACACCGTGATCAAAAGCAACTTGGGGAGGAAAGGGTTTCTTTCATCTCACAACTCTCAGGTCACTCTCCATTACTGAGGGAAGTCAGGCAGGAACCTGGGGGCAGGCAATGAAGCAAGGCTATGGAGGAACACTGCCTACTGTCTTGTTCCTTCACCAGTAGTTTCTCCAGACTCTCTTCAGGGACTCTAACCTTCTGTTGTCTCAGGCCTCACCTTCTCTCCATGACTCCTTCAATCCTAGGGCTTCAAATGCACCTGAGGCTGCACCTTCAACAGTGGCCTCTCCCAGGCTCTTTTCAGGGGCAGCTCTCCTACACAGTTCCAAGCCCCAGTGCTCTCCAGAACCCCTTCGTGCCTTCAAAAACAATATCGCCTGGGTGACTCTAAGACTACCATGCTCAGCTGCCAGAATGAGATGCAGCCTTGGGCTGCTCTGTGTGCTGGTCTTAAGGAAACACTTCCCAGAAGATGTTTCCTTGGTGATGCTTGTCTCTTCTTACAGTTGATTCTGCAGCCCCAGCTGACCAGTATAGATTGTCCAGCAAAGCAGAGGTTTTACTTGAGCAGTTCTTAATTCGGATAGAGTCTTTAAGGGACTCTCCAACTTCCCTCTGAAACTTCACAGGCCAGGCCTCTGTCCTCTGCACTGCTCTCAGATGCCAGGCCTCTGTCCTCTGCACTGCTCTCAGGTTGATCTTTTGAGTTCCCACAACAGCTCATTAAGCTCTGAACACTTAAAGTCTTTCCTCAGTCCTCCCTGAAACATGCTCATATTTACCACAGCAACACCCCACTCACTATCCTGGTATCAATTTCTATTTTAGTTATTTTTTCTGTCACTCTGATAAACACCAAAAGCAGCTTAGGGAAGAAAGGGTTTATTTCATCTTACAGCTTATTGTCCATCATCCAGGGAAGTCAGGAAAGAAACCTGGAGGCAGGAACTGATACAGAAGTCATGGAAAAGTGCTTCTTACTGGCTTGCTCAGCATGCTCTCTGACAGCATCCAAGACCACCTACCCAGGGGTGACACCACCCACAGTGAGCTGAAGTAAGATAAGGCCACATCAATCACCAATCAAGAAAATGTACCACAAGCCAAATGGGTGGGGACGTTTTCTCAGTTGAGATTCTGTTTTCTGAAATGCCTCTTGCTTGTATCAATTTGACATAAAAACTGAACATCACACACGAGATAAAGACATTGAAAGGGAAGAGCAACGTTAGAAAAAAAAATAAAAGGACCTCAAAAGCTGCAGCTGTGTGAGACGACTTGTTGAGTTTGTCCCTCTTGACCTTGAAAATACTCCTGACTTCATTTTATCCGTGTGGAAGCAGAGGGGCTAAGGTATGTCAATGTTGCCACCCAAACCCACAAAGAGCAGGGCCAGAAGCAGAACCAGACTGAATTCAAACCCCACAGCAGGTTCTGTGCTGCTGTCTCTGTGTCCCATTCCGTGTTGCCATCTCACAGCCCAGTGGAACTTGTTACAAATGCAAACTGTTGGGCTCCACCCAGACCTGCAAAATCAGAAGGCGTGATAGAGGCAATGTCTTCAGACACCTAGAAAATTCCAACAGGTGTTCTGGTTTAAGAACTTCTGTTCAGCTGAAAGAACTGGTGAAAACCAGACCCAGCTTAAAACAAAAAACCTTAAATTGGTTTTGTTTCATCCTCTGGTTAGAAAAGGAGCTTCATGTTTACTGAAAAACAAAGTATTGAAAAGAAGAGAGATTTCTTGTAATTTCCTTTTATCGTGTTCTTTATAATACTGCCGTGTGTGTGTGTGTGTGTGTGTGTGTGTGTGTGTGTGTGTGTGGTATGTAGTATGTAGGGTCTTTTTTTATGTTAACATGTTAAGAGGTACCCATTTAATTCCAAAATTGTTGTGAGTGTTGTCCTTTATCTAGTTCCACATTATCCACTGAGGAAGATAGCTCACTGAACCCAAAGTTTGCCATGCTAGCTGGTCTGGCTAGGCAGCCTGCTCTGAGGATTCCCTGTCTCAGCTTGCTGATTACAGGTCCCCGCACCCACAAAGCTTCTACATGGGTCCTGTGGATCCATACTGCTGTCCTAGAACTTGAACTTGCAGGGAAAGCACTTTACCCATGAGGCCATCTCCCAAGACCACATAAACACATTTTAAACCATGTTGGATTATGTTGTATGTAAGCTACTGTTTCATATTTATGTATTTTGTACATTTTTGAGTTTTCTATGTCATTTGATATTCTCTAAAAGTAGTACTTTAGTGGCTGCTTACTCATTCCCTCACTATGCAATATTTTTGTTGTATTTTAAAATGTTGCTGTTATATACACACATATAAAACTAGAATGAATATCCTTTTGTTCGATGCTTTCATTTTTTTTTCTTTTTTTTTTTAAAGATCTATTTTTTTTTATTTTTTTTATTTATTTATTATATGTAAGTACACTGTAGCTGTCTTCAGACACCCCACAAGAGGGCATCAGATATCATTGCAGATGGTTGTTAGCCACCATGTGGTTGCTGGGATTTGAACTCGTGACCTCTGGAAGTGCAGTCAGTGCTCTTAACCACTGAGCCATCTCACCAGCCCCTCATTTTTTTTTCTAAAGCAGCTGTTTGGTAAATAAAACACCTGTCTAAAGGTATGATTTTTACAACTAGAGAACCAAAACGCCTCAGGACAGTTACTGGGGTTGCTCTCAGTTCACTGACTTGGCTAACAAACATTTATTAAGTGCCTTACATATGTTAGACCTAGAAATTTTGTTGATTATTATAATTGACAAAGTATATTTCCTGCTGAACTAAAGTTCCCAGAAGAAAAGTCACACCTATTTCAAAGATTCTCCAGGGCTGATTGACTGATTAGAGCTTCCTGATTGGTCAGAGTTTGAATGTTGCATGTCCAGAACCAGATTATCATGAGCTACCTTTAACCCCTCAGTGGCCATTCACTGCTCACCTTCTTGTCTGATCTAAAGAACGTGTGAGAAAACCACTGGGATGTTTGTTTCACTGATAGACCATTAGCTCCCAGCAACTCTAAAGCTAAAAATGCCATGAGATAACATTTGAAGCCTGCTGCAGATTGCAGCCCCTCCCAGCCCTGCTGCAATCAGCCTCCCTGATGTTCCCATGACGTAGTTGAAGAGCACCTTGCTCTGTGACTATCAGCTCTGTTACTTCAACATTTTCAAGAAACTGAGCTGGGTGGTGGTGGCGCTGGTAGTGGAAATGGAACACATCTTTAGTACCAGTACTTGGGAAGCAGAGGCCAGTTTGGTCTACAGAGTGAGTTCCAAGACAGTCAGCGCTACACAGAGAAACCCTGTCTAGGAAAAAAAAAGTATTTCTTTTCACAAAGCTGTTACACATTAGAGCATGGTTTGTAGACAGCCTAAATCTGTGTCCATAGTCACTCACATGTAGCTCTGACTCCTGACGTGAGAGCTGTGTTCTGCATTGTGGTGAAATAAGTCTTTCCCATTTCAATAGGTCACAATGGTCCTCCTTCAGGTCACTGAGCAAAGCTGAACACTTTCATGACTTTGCGGTTGAGTTTTGGTTGTTTTGAGACAACATACACAAAATAACCTCAAACTCACCCCATACCTTGACTCCTCTGCCTCCACCTCCAAGTGTTAGCATTACTTTTATGTTAACTTATATATTCCTCGGTTGTTTTATGAAGCAGCTATTAAAAGTAGAACCTATGACCTGAGCTAAGCACTGTGTTGCAGCTCTGCAATCTCAGCACTTAGGAGGCTGAGGCAGGAGGTCTGGGGGTTTAAGGCCAGCATCAGCTATATAAGGCATGCCCCCCCCCACAAAGTGCCCTCAGCCAAAGGCCTCAAGCATGCTGCTTGGCCTATGCTCCCTAAACAGCTAACAGTTTTCCCTGTCTGTCTGAGGATCATCTCTGCATAGCAATAGTTGCTGCTTGAATCACCCTGGAGAGGGTCCTTTGAGTCTGCTGGCTCCAGTGCTTCCTAGGCCTGGCAGGTAACATGAGCTTCTCTGCTTCTCCAGGAGGGAGTGTCCTGTTGGTAGGAGGTGGTTACATAACAACTCTTCTTTTTTTTTACAGACACATAGACACATGGGCATGCACATGATTAAAAATTCAAATAAATCTTGAGCTAGAGAGATGACTTAGAGGTTAAGATATACCACCAGGGGACAGTGGTGGTGGTACACGTCCTTGATCCCAGTGGTGGGAGGGAGAAGCAGGTAGATATCTGAGTTTGAGGCCAGCCTTGTCTACATTGATTGTGAGTTCCAATCCAGCCAGGGCTACACAGTGAGACCCAAAAGCAAAGCAAAACAACAACAAAAGAAATGTCTCCAGTAAATCTCACTCAAAACAGTAACCTTGTGCTTCTTTGCATCTGTGTTCTCCAGCCTTGGCAGTTGTGGCATCTTTTCAAAAACCTGGGAGAGGCTTTTGTTGTTTGTTTTGTGTAGTATTTTTTCAAGATTTATTTCTATGTGTATGAATGTTTTGCCTGCATATAGGTATGTATGCCATGTGTGTGCAGTGTCTGTGGAGGCCAGAAGAGGGCACCAGATCTTTGGAATTGGAGTCCCAGCTGGCTGTGAACCACCTATGGGTGCTGGGAACCCACCCGCTGCAGATGCTTTGTGTGAGCAGCCAGTGCACTTAGCCCCTTGTTGTTTTTGTTGTCGTGGTGATCTACACCTCATTAGATGACCAGTGTTGCTATGAGTCTTGATGTTTTTCTGAGTTATATAGGGGACTTTTTTTAACTTTTATTGATTCTTTGTGAATTTCACATCATGCACCCCAATCCCACTCATCCCCAGGTCCCTTTGTATCTGCCCTCTGCCTCTGCAACCTCCTCCTTCCCTGCCCCCAAAAGAAAAACAAACAGACAAGCATCTCTTCGTGGAAGCTGCAGTGTGTCATTTTATGTCACACGGTATATCCTTTTGCCCACATATCTTGTAGATAGATGTTCATTACAGTGAGTCACTGGTCTAGTTCAGGGCCTCTAGCTTCTGCTACACTATCAATACCAGAGCCTCACGGGGCTCCTCTTGGATATCCTGTAATTACCCTTTGTTATGAAGATCCTGCAGCCTTGGATTTGCAGGACTGGCCCATGCTCCAGCAGTTCATAGATATTGTAGATGTCGGAGTGGGCCAACTCAAAGACCTGAATCTGGTGGGCCTACGTGGTAGCTGAGTTGGTTAGCTTGCCAGTTCTTCTGCACCTAAACCACCAGGACAAGCTCTCCAGCACTGGCCCGATAGCTCTCAATGTTGCAGCTGGTAAGGGGGCAGGGTCAATTCTTCCATTCTTATGTCCTGAAGAGTATGCCACAGGAGGCAAGAGGAGAAAAGGGCATCTTTCCTGTGCCCACTTCAGGGAAGACAAGGGACAAGACCAGCTCTCCTTTGCTCAAACAAATGAGATATTTTTAAACAAATGTGTAGGAAGATGTTAAGAAATGTCTAATCAGTCTTAAATGGGGACTCACCCTTTTATAATGAAATTGTTTTGGTGCCAGCTGGACACCTTATTTATAAAAAGAAAAGGGAAAGGGAAGAGAAGGAACTGGATGGGAAAACAGAAAGGAAGAAAACAAACTCTGTTGTATTGATTGTTTTGGCTAGGCACCTATGACACTGAACTAAAGACATGCTTGTGATAACCAACATAAAGTATAGATTGGTCTTCCTGAAGCAGTGGGCAGTGGGGAGCGGTGGTCAGTGGGCAGCAGTGGGCAGTGGTGGTCAGTGGGCAGCAGTGGAGAGTGGGGAGCAGTGGGCAGCAGTGAGCAGCAGTGGGCAGCAGTGGTCAGTGGGCAGCAGTGGGGAGCAGTGGGCAGCAGTGGGCAGCAGTGGGCAGTGGTGGGCAGTGATGAACAGTTCCTGTCCCCCAGAGTCATATATACTTGAGATCTTCTTCCCGTTAGTCGACACCTTGTGATTCTTTGTAGCCACAGGACACAGTTTGACCTTGGACTTATGGTCTGTATCTAGGTGACTCCAGGAGAATTTACACTAACCATGTAGAGACCTAACCCAGTTCTCTGGCCTCAGTCCTACAAAGGATCACAAAGCACCTGGATGAATGTCAGCTCGGAACTGGTCACTCCTCACAATGTGCAAACACACATACAAAACATATGTAGAAATATTTTTTTCTTTAGATGTGTGACTTGTCTGCATGTCTGCATGTAAGTATGTGCACCTCACGTGTGTTTCCTGCCCTCGGAGCTCAGAAGAAGGGACCGGATCCCCAGGAACTGGAGTTACAAATGATTGAGGACCACCATGTGAACCCAGGCCCTCTTCATGAGTAGCAGTTGCTTTTAACCTCTGAGCCATCTCTCTAGGGAGAAATAATTTTTTATTTAAAAAATAAAAAGAAAGGTAACAAGGAAAACTGTTAAATATGCCATGACAACAAACACTAACTGTACACGCGGGCACACTGAAACCTCATCCTGACAGGAGTGGCGGAGCCCTGTGCACGCATCTACCAAGAGACTTCCTGCATCTCTTTTTCTGATCGCTGAATCCCAAGTCTCACTTCTTAAGAGAGCCCAGCAATTTCTCCTAACCCATCCCACTGTGGGGAAGTGGACCGTGAAAGATAGCTGGGTACTCTGGTACTCCGTTGAGCTAAGGCTAGAAGCCCCAGAGACCCTGAAGGGATGGTAAGAGCTTCGTCTGCTCCCAGGCACCAGGCCAGCTGCACAGGTCACAGCTCCATAGATTTGTGACCATCAGTCACATAAGGGCAACGCCTCAAGCCCCTCCACATGTAGATGAGGAAAAGGACATGACCACAGGCTCAAGACAGAGATCACCATTCTAATGGGGTACATAGAGGCCTGGAGGGCATAGCCAATAAGCTTACCTTCCCAGACATTCCTCCCTGCAAAAGGTATTTAATCTCAGGCCCACCCTGAGAAGTGGTGTATGGCACCAGCTGGAACTCCCCTTTAACCCCCTCCCTCCCTCTGGGCCCCAGGCTAGATCCAGCCCTCAGGCTCAGACTCTGCAACTTCCAGTGGTGCCTGGGTGTCCAAGAGCCTGGGAACTCCAGGGCCCCAGCCTCTTCACAGACCAGGAACCCCTGAACTAGGTTAGGCTGTCCCACACCTCAGACTGCACTTTCCCACCCCTGAGCATTGCCTAGGCGTAGGGCCTAGCACCTGCCAGGTGGAGTAAGAACAGTCAAACTTCCCGGATTCCACCTCCCCAAGTGGCCAAGCCCCAAGCAGACAGGGGACCCACAACCTTACATCACACAGCTGTTTCTGAAGCCACTTCTAGAAAGTAACTAGCAATTAATCGTCTTCCACACCTTACTTTTTTGCCCAAGCTGAACAGTCTGACAATGGCCATCTCCCAGCTACAGGATATTTTGGAGAACCAGATAAAAGTCTCATGGTTGTCTTAAAATATGATGCATGCAGAGGCTGGAGAGGTGCCTTAGAGGTTAAGAGAGCATAATACTGCTCTTGCAGAGGACCTGAATTTGGTTCCTAGTATCCTTGTCAGGCAGCTCACAGCCGCCTGTGACTTGAGTTTTAAGGAATATGATGCCCTCTCCTGGTCTCTGTGAGCACCAGGCACCCATGTGGTATACATACACACATGCAGGCAAAACATTATACACATGAAATAAAAATAAGTGTATCTTAAAAAAAATTAAAATAAATCTTTAAAAAGGAAGTGATGCATGCTTATGAGTGTTGGATTGAAGACCACAGCCCCTGCCCCCTCAGGAACTTCAGAGTTCGGGGCCTTTCTCCACTTGCCTTCCCAGAACCGTCCTTTCTGCTGGTAGAACTGCAGATCAAAAAGACAGACCATGGTAGAAATGTAATCTTTCCTTGGTGTCTCTGCTAAAACCGACTGTGAAATATCACACATTGTGTGTGAAGTATTACAGTGTCAGAAATTACTATGTCACTAATTTCAAAATCCCATAATCTTGTAATTTCATAATCTCTCATGAATTTTGATGTTCACATACAGAAATTTCCACCAAGAGTCTAAATAATTGCACAAATTATTATTTCTTTTAGCTTAAAATATTACCATTATAAAATTTATATCATTGTTTCAAATATATGCAGCAAGGGTTAAATACAACACTTGTGAGCTTGATCACTTGGGCCTGCACTCTGAGAGGCAGAAGAATCCATAGCTCAAGGCTATCTTCAGTTACACTGTGAGTTTGAGGCCAGACTGGGCTACAGGAGACCCTGTCTTAAGAAACAGAACAAAATCAAGCAAACAGAAACTACATGGAACAGAACACATTACCATCATCCATTTTAAAATCCCAGTGGATTAAGATGCTTTCTGCCAATCTTGATGTGTCCTGAGCTTTGTCCCCAGGACCTATATGGAGGAAGGAAGAACCCAAATCTTACAAGTTGTTCTCTAACTTGTCCTCATAACACAAAACAAATAAATGTTAAAACATTATATAAAATTAAAATACCAAATCCTCCTCTAATAGAACTTTCATGAAAAGCAAGTATCTCACTTCCTCCAAGACTGGATTCTAAAGCAATATAATTTTATGTTGCAAAATTCTCTCATTGCCTGCATCAACTTAATTCTCTGTAATAAAATAGGGATCTGCATATAAATTAGAAATTTTAATTTCCTGTGAGTTTAGGTTTCTAAGTATTTAAAAAAAAATCTCCTTCATTGACTTACAACATTTATCAGAATGACATACTGAGACACACTCAAAAAATGAACAAAATGGGTTTTTTGTTAAGATTAATTTTGTTAATCATGTGTAGTCTATGTGTTTTCACATGAGTACAGGGACTTCTGGAGGCTAGAGGCATACAATCTCTTGGGACTGGAGGTACAGGTGGATGTGAACTGCCATACCAGCTCTTAATCACAGAACCCTCACCTCTCTAGCCCTTCTTTCTTTCTTTTCTTTTATCAATGTATGCTTTGCCTGCATATATATGTGTGCCCGATGTACTTCATGCCAAGAAGGCCAGAAGAGGAATGGGAGTTACAGATGGTTATGAACCACCATGAAGATGCAGGAAATCCACCCCAGGTCCTCTGCAAGAGCAGCAGATGCTCTGAGCCTCTGAGCCATCTCTAGAGTCCCCCCTCCTTTTTTATTTGTAGATATGTGGTGCTTGTGTTTGTATGTGTTTATGTGTGTGCATGTTTCTCCCTCTCCCTCTCCCTCTCCCTCTCCCTCTCCCTCTCCCTCTCCCTCTCTCTCTCCCTCACCCTCTCCCTCTCCCTTCCCCTCCCCCTCTCCCTCCCCCTCTCCCTCCCTCCCTCCCTCCCTCTCTCTCTCTTCTCTCTCCCTCCCCT
>NW_021604591.1:129457-141398 GCF_004785775.1 Grammomys surdaster
TGTGTGTGTGTGTGTGTGTGTGCATGTGGATGCCAGAGATCAACCTCTGGCTATTACTCAAGTACTACACACCTTGTTTTTTGAGACAGGGTTTCTCACTGCCCTGAAGCTTGCTGGTTAGGTAGGGCTGGCCAGGAATTTGCTTGTCTCCACCTCTCCGGTCTGAGATAACCAGCTTGCGTTACCATGCCTGGCTTTTTTACAGGCTTTCTAGAGCTTGACCTCACGTCCTTGTAAAAGTATCCTTTATTTACCTGATGTAATTGCCATCTCTGAGGCTTACAACCTAGTCCTAGAAAACTCTAGTCTACACACAGTTTATTGTAGGTCTAGAATGTTTTCAGCCTCTGAGATTTGCTGCTGAAAATGCTCACCTCTTCCGAGTTCTTTCTGAACTCTGGCTAGCTGATTCAACCTTAGCTGTTCTGGCTCTAACTCCTCTCCAAGCCGACTGATTCAATCTGGCTTCTACCTCAGCCTCTCCTGAACTGCTCTGCTTGGCCTCATACTAACGTTGGCAATCTCTTCTAATCTGCCGGCTCCTTCTCATTTGCTGGCTCGTTCCGTTCTGTCTTCACCTGTGTCTAGCTTGTCCTCGCTCTGCAATCTGTCTCTTTATCACTGTCCTAGTAAAATTGCCTCCTTTTTTTTCCTCTCTGCACTGATCTCTTAAGTAGCTTCCCTTTCCTCTCTCTGAGAGTTGAGCATATCCTAGTCTGTCAAATCTTTCTCTGATTTGTCACTTCGTCTGCCTCTCAATTAGATATCACTTTCAAACATGGCTGCTTCCTTCCACAACCTAACTTTACCTTCATTTTTCTGGAATTAGAGGTGTGTACTAAGAGCTTGTCTGTATTCCAGCCAGAGGGATTAAAGGTGTGTGCTAAGGGCTGAGTCACACCACAACTAGAAACAGGGTTGGGGGGGGGGTTGTTTTTCAGAAAATGACACAACCTTAGGGTTCACAGTGTGATCAAGCAGGTCCTCATATTTGTACAGCAAGCACCTCACTAACTGATCTATTTCCCCAGCCCCATTTTTCTTGTTTTGGTTGTTGTTGCTGTTTTGAACAGAGTCTCCTGTAGTCTAGGCTAACCTCTAACTTGTAATGTAGCCAAGGGTGATCTTGAACTCCTGTACATCGAGTCCACCATTCTGTGCCTTTTTTTTTTTTGACAGATATGAGCTTTGGGAGATTTGTTCAATGTGTGTGTGCAGAGGACTCGAAGACCTTCCCAAAACAGCATCTCTTACTGTTTGTTATTCCTAATGTAAGTTCTGTAAATCCCAGGCCAGCCTGGGCTATAAAGTGAGACCTTGTTCTCTAAACGGGTTCTATTATCAAAACTCATTTTACCTGTATTTATTTCCGTGTCTGTGTACATGTGCACACATGCCGTAGCACAGTGTGTAGAGATAAGAGGACAGCCTACAGGAATCAGTTCTCTCTTTCTACCATATGGGTTCCAGGGATCACACTCAAATCATCAGGTTTAGTGACAAGTGTCACCTATCCTGCAACAGGTCCTCATATTTGTACAGCAAGCACATCACTTGCAATCTGTCTTCACTGGCCCCTTAGCCCCTGATAAATTATTTTAATGATATATCAGCTTGCACCTGAGTTCTTTGAAAAAGAAAACAATGGAAACTCACCATGCTGAGTCACCTTAGTTTCTAGGAAATATATTAAAAAGGTATTTTCAAGCTTTAGTAAATGACGGCTCTTATTACCCTTAGAGGAACTCCATTAGTCCAATGTTCTGAGAGGGGATTGAGAAAATAGAAAAAAAAATCCAAAGTACCTTTTGCCAATGCAGTATTTCTTAATAAAATGCTCTTGCTACTGTTGGCCTCGAACTCAGAACCTGACTGCCTCTGCCTCCACAGAGCTTGGATTAAAGGAGTGCACCACCACACCTGGCTTCATTGTAATTCATACTCATGTCTATCATATAACCTAGTTAATAAAAGTCCCCTTTCAAGTCACCAAGAAAATCAGACTTACTTTGTAGGGGAAAGAAAATTAATTTTCAATACAAATATATGTTCACATATGACTCAAATAATGACAGACTACAGGGAAGTAATAGACTTCATGTGCAGTATGTGTGTGCCTGTGTGCTACATGCATGTGGAATTGTGGTGGGGGAGAATGTGTGCTTCATACATGTGGAATTGTGTATGTGGTGTGTACATGATAGGGAAGTACCTGGTGTGAGGTGTGTGTGTGTGTGTGTGTGTGTGTGTGTGTGTGTGTGTGTGTGTGAGAGAGAGAGAGAGAGAGAGAGAGAGAGAGAGAGAGAGAGAGAGAAGGTGGTTGTGCATGCTCATGTGTATGTAGAGACGCAAGGAATGACTTGGATAGCTTCTACCACTCCGTGTTATTGCTCCCAGACAGGGTCTTTTAGAGAACTACAAGTTCCGTTTGGTGTTTGAGCTGGACTGGGAGCAGCTATGCCCAGCTTTTTACATGAGCACAGGGATTCAAACTCAGATCCTTATCCTTACCCAGAGGTACCCTTACCCACCGGCCCATCTCCCAGCCCTCCGGCAATATTTTTAAAGACAAGCTCTCCAGGCACAGTGGTACGGGCTGTGATCCCAGCAGCACCCAGGATGCTGAGGCTGGAGGACTTCAAGTTCCAGGCCAACTTGGCTTACATAGTCTAGTCTCAAAAAAAGAAATGGCAAATAAAATTTAAAAATAAAGACACGATTAAATTATCAAGAATCCCACGGTCACAAGAGCTTTTTAGTGTGTGTGTGTGGATATGCAAGTGTGGTGAGCAGAATGTGCGTGTGGAAGCCGAAGGATCCCTGGGCCTTGGCAGGGAAGTACTTCTAGGAAATGTCAGCCTGAAGACCAGGAGCCAGCCAGAGACATGAAGGTAGGCCCTGGACTTCCTGTCCATTTGTTGTTTCGTCCAGTTCAGTCTCCAAGTGAAGCCAGTGGGCATTGCAATGGAGGATTCCCACCAAGTTTTCCCACCCCGGGTTCCTCGGTATACACTATGCCTGACACAGAGCAGGTGTCTAAGACATGCCTGTTGAGTTGAAACTACATGGTGAGCACTCTGGTGGGCTGCTGGGAGGATGGGAAAGCTGCAGAGGAGGTGGCCTGTGTCAGCATGTGCAGAGTCCTCTACCTCTACCCACACTCTAGTTCCTGGGTCGTGGAAGCATGGCATCTTGGCAAGAGGCCAGACTCAGGTATTCAGAAGTCTGGTGTGTCTAGCCCTAATTCCAGGTTAGAAACTCCTCCCAGGGATCCTGTTGTCTGTTCTACCTTTTCAAATGGAATGCTCATCCACCCTTCCACCCGTATGAAACTGTTTAGAAAGTTGTGTGAGCAGCTGGCAAAGCTCCATCCCAAAACTTCTATTTTTACCTTCTGAGTATAATCAACGGGAACACACTGTGACCAAAGGGCCAGTTATGAGTTGATAAGAGCCAGCAACCAGCATTTGCTTCTGTTGTTGAGCAAACTGACATAGGGACCAGTGCAGAAGGTGCAGGAGCATAGCCATATCGTGGCCAGACATTTGGGACAGTGATTTCTGACTTGTTTCCACAGAGGTAAAAAACACATTTTCAAGATTCAAAGTCCTAGCACTGGTCAAGGCAGGGGAGGCAGGACACCAAGTTTATCCTTTAATACATAGTGAATTCAAGGCCAGCCTGGGCTACATAAAATCCTGGGACAAGAGAATTCAAATTAGTTGCACTGGGGAAAACTTTCTTTTTATATATAACATCTGGTTTTCTAAGAGCATTAAAAGAGTAAACTAGAGTATGTTCTCAGCCCTTCCTCCTGTAAATGAGTTTAATTTCCATTTTCTCTCAAAAAATAATCAGAGCCAAGCATGGTAGCTCAGAGGTAAGCAGATCTCTGTGAGTTTGAGGTCAACCTGGTCTACATAGATAGACCCTGTCTCAAAACCAACCAACCAACCAACCAACCAACCAACAAACAAACAAACAAACCCACCATTGAATACAGTGTAGTTTCAACCAGGCACAGTGGTGCAGGCCTGTGATGCCTGCGATGGTAAGGTGGAGGCAGGAAGATCAGGAGGTCAAGGTCTACTTATCTATATAATAAGTTCTAGATAGGTCTGAACCTCATGAAACTGCCTCAGAAAAAAACAAAAATATAGGCTAGAGAGATAGTTCAGTGGCTAAAAGCACTTAGCTTGTCTTGTAGAGGAACTGGGTAGAGTTCCCAGCACACATAGCAAGCAGCTCACAACTGCCTATAACTCCAGCTCAAAGGATGCCTGGCCTCCAAGAGCATCCAAATACACACACACACACACACACACACACACACACAGAGAGAGAGAGAGAGAGAGAGAGAGAGAGAGAGAGAGAGAACAGACAGACAGAGAAATCTTTAATAAAACAAGACAAAGGGAATATATACACTTCTACATTTGGGTTAGCCGTCTCACATTTATTAAGAAATATAATAATCTGGGGATAGAGAGATAGCTGAGCAGTTAACAGCAGTGGCTTTCCTCCAGAGGGCCAGGGTTTGATTCTCAACACCCACATAGTGGCTTACGACCCTCTGTAGCTCCCTCTTCTGCCCTCTGAGGGCACCTGGCACACATGTAATACACAGTCATACAGGCAGCCAAACAGCTGATTATAAAATAAAAAAAATTAAGAATTTTTAAGAGAAATACATTTTCTGAGCAACACAGACTGCTAAAATCCAGTGAGTGTTCCAGATGAGAATTCGTAGGTTCCACAGATAGTCTTCCTCTGGCCAGCTCCCGGGCTGATGTCATCCCAACGTCTTCCAGCATCTGGGACTCTGTCCAGTTGTTGAACCCAGGAGCTTCCCGTTTTTGTTCTGAATGATGTTTACTGGAAATGGAAGCCTGCTAGTAGATCTCAATCCAACTAGCTGTGTAGGGACAGGAAAAATGGTTGTGGATTTTGCCAAAAGCTTTACTTTCTCCTTTGTCATTATCTTGTTTTGATAGGTTGGCTTTGTTTTGTTTTGAAATTACTTCTTGTGAGAAACCTCAGAGGAATTCTATGACCCTTCCTCTTCCTCCTCTCCTTACTGAGACCTCCCTCCCCAGTTCAGCCACCCCATTTCACCTGAGACCTGCACACTCACACATCTGCTTTAGAGAGTGGATGGAGACAGCCAAAAACCACAGACAGGATGGCTGGGTCTGTACTGCTCAGTTCTCTGGGGATTAGAAGGAACTTACAATATCTGGGTATGAACAAAAGTAGATTCATCCAAGATTCCACAGATGTGGAAGAGCAGAGTGGGGAATATGGGTTCATATCTTCAAGTGGAGGGCAGCAACCTATTCACATCATAAGGACTTTCCTTGGAAACTGTACATAAAGGCAACTCAGAGAGTCCTGGGTTAAAAGGGTGCCCAATACCAAAAGGTGACCATATAAAGATGTTGCCTGCACTTTAAAGATCAGCCAAGGGAAGTAAAAAGGAAAAGCTTCCAAATACATGGACTCCTCCCCTCCCCCACTCCTACCCCTTGATTAATTGTGAGATCTCATAAGTATGTACAGTTTGTCTTTAAAAGTTTCAACATGAAAAAAGAAAAGAAAAGAAAACTAGCTGGAAATTTGAGTTTGATGCCAGCCTGGTCTACAGAGTAAGTTCCAGGACAGCCAAGACTATACAGTGAAACCCTGTCTCAACAAAACAAAAACAAAACAAATAGCTAATTAAAATGTTAATCACCCATAGAAACTTAAACATCACACAATGCTGTATGTTAGGAGGTGAAGTGCTTGTAACAAGGGTATTCACACAGGATGTGTGTTACACCTGCAAGGTCCACATATTAGTTCTTCATCTTGGTGCTGTGATAAAGTTGCTGACAAAAGCAATTTAAAGAAGAAAGGGGCTATTTTGACCTATAGTTGAAAGTGCAATCTGTTGTCTCAGGGCAGGTGTGTGTGTGTGTGTGTGTGTGTGTGTGTGTGTGCAGAATATGAGGCAGCTGGTTCATCGTGCATCTGCAGTCAGGAAGCATAGATGAATACTGAGAGACTAATATTTGTGCTCACTTTCTTCATTCTGTTCGGCCCTGGACCCCAAGCCACAGGATGGTACCTCCACTTCAGGGATGTGTCTTCCCTCCTAGTTAAGCTGTTCTGTAAATATCCTCAGAGACACAGGGGCGTGCTTCCATTGTGAAATATAAATGTAATCACGTTGGGAATCTCTCATTAAACATCTGCTGTTGGATTGCCACATCTGTCTCAGAGGGAGTCCACACAAGACACAGTTGTCACTGAAGGCTAAAGCTCTGGATACATACACTCGGAGCTACAAGGCTGTGCAGTGGGTGGCCTCTGATGCTTTATTCTAGTTTGAGGAATAATCTCCAGCAAAGGAGAGCACCAAAAGCTGCGGATATCAATGGTGGACATGCAGAAGCTCTTAATGCTCCTTGCTTCTGGTTTTCAGGGTAAGACATTTCTCCTCCCAGAATGAGGAGGGATCGAGAAACAGAACATATACTGGGCAGGGAAAATGGAAGCTGGGAAAGGAGAGATCAGACTGCTTCAGGCAAGTTTAAGACCACCTGTTAGAGAAATAATGTTTGAGGGGTGAAGAATATGTAGTCTAAGGGTCATCAAATAGTTGTCATTGCTGTTTGGGGCATTATGGAGAAGAGGATGCATTATGATTTTTAGAAGAAAAATGACAGAGACAGAAAATTTATGATTGTGTCTCAGTGCTCTGAGGTAAAACTAGAATGAGTACTCAAAGTAATACAACCCAGGTGAAGTCCCTAAGAAAGCAAGGGCTCATGTTTCTCCTCTCTTCCTTGACTAGGTCACCAACACAGGAGCTTGGGAACATCCAGACCACAGTGTCATCAGTTAAGCATTTCATGAGGTTTTATGACATTCTTTTTTTTTGTTTTGTTTTTTGTTTTTTCGAGACAGAGTTTCTCTGTGTAGTCCTGGCTGTCCTGGAACTCACTCTGTAGACCAGGCTGGCCTCGAACTCAGAAATCTACCTGTCTCTGCCTCCCAATTGCTGGGATTAAAGGTGTGCACCACCACCGCCTGGCGTTTTATGACATTCTTTAGGGCAAGACGGAGAAATTGAACCAGAGTCTGGTGCTGTGGATGAGGTAGCAGTCAGCCAAACTAGGAACAGGAACTGTCAGGATATCTACAGCGTTGAAGCCCAGGATTCAACCCTTGCTTAGAAAGTAAATGTACGAGGCCTGCTCCTCAGGTTTATGACTATCTATCTGAGGCTATCTGAGGTTGGAGGTAGGGCGAGCCTTAGACTATAGAAAGCAATAGGCTGGAGGACTGTCTCAGCAGGCGAAGAAGGGCCTGTTCTTACACAGGACCTGGGTTTGGTTCCCAGTACACGATGACTCACAATCATCCACGACTCCAGTTTGATGTTCTCCAGGGATTTGATGTTCTCTTCTGATCTACATGGGCATTCCAAATGCAAGTAGTGCATATATATCCATGCATGCAAAACACTCATACATATCAAATAAAAGTGTTTAATTCAATGGGTTAATTTCAAAAGGATGAAATTTAAAAGGGATGGTTAGGAGACCTGAAATACACAAGCTTGAATGGGCAAAATACTAACCTTTGGCTGGGGTCTGGATGTCCCCGAGCTCACAATATCAACAGCAGCAAAACCCTAAGACTTAGGCTGTTTGCAGTGCCATGGTAGTGTTTGACAGTGGTTGAGGTGGGGCTCAGTTATGCCCTGTTAATTTCTGTGGTGTAAATATTCCCACCAGAGCCAAGGCTCTGGATGTCACTGAATGAAGAGTTTGAAAGAGGTGAGTAGAAGCATTCTGCACTAGTTCCTGCATACAAGTACAGTAATGTACATAACCACAAAAGAAAAGGATATGTATTAAAATTATTAAGAAGGAATGAGTTTTAAGTTTCACTTTCTTTTAAGTGGTATCTAATTGTGAGAGTGCACAGTTTCTTAATTTTTATTAGCGTGTGTATAGGGGACTTGTATGAATGCCACAGCATGCTGTTATGGAGGTCTAGGAATCAAATAGAGTTTCCCAGGCTTGCATAGCCAGGACCTTTATCCTCTGGACAGCTATGATGGCTCAAAACGTAAGATTTGGGGTTTTTTTATTTGTTTGTTTGTTTTCGATGGAGTTTGTTTTTGTAGTCCTGCTGTCCTGTGACTCACTCTAGACCAGGCTGGCCTTGAACTCAAAGAGATCTGTCTGCCTCTGCTTCCTGAGTGCTGGGATTCAAGGTATGTGCCGCCACCACCATCTCCTGACTGGATTTTGTTTTTTACAATTTGTGTGTGTGTGTGTGTGTGTGTGTGTGTGTGTGTGTGACAGAGACAGAGAGACAGAGACAGAGAGAGACAGACAGAGAGGGAGAGAGACAGAGAGGGACAGAGAGGGACAGAGAGGGACAGAGAGGGACAGAGAGGGAGAGAGTGAGGGAGAAATGTCACCTGAGTGCAATGCCTGAGAAGACCAGAAGAGAAGAGGGCACTGTAGGCCCTAAGGATGGAGTTTCAGGTGGTTAGGAGCAATATGAGTGGGTAATGGGAACGTATCATCTCTCCGTCTCCCAGGTTTTGTAATTTAACTGTACATATTTGTAGATACTGGAGATCGAACCCAGGGCCTCGCACAAGCTAGGCAGGCATGCTCCTCTTTGAACTACACTCCATTCCACACTCTGGGAATTTTTCAGAATTTATTCATTGGCTCTTGCAAGTAAGTGTATGTGTGTACAGTTTCCTACCACGGTAACAAGAAAAGTGGTAAATAGGTACAAGGAAAGTCGCACTGTTTTCTGCGGCTGTCAAGCCACACCCACATTGAATCACTTTGTTCCAAACATGTGACTCACAGTTAAGTAAGACAGCTCAGAGATTAGATTGGACAGCAAGGAGCATGGGGGCCTAAAGTCCTGAGCGTGAGGACCCAGGGGCAGAACCGGGGCTTTTGTGGCTGGAGCTGAATTCCTTCATGTGGGCCACATCAAAGAGATACTGCTGAACACTGACTCTCAAACGTGGTGAGACTGGGGCGGGGGAAGGAACCAGGGAAACAGATTCCTGCCCAGTGAGGAACTTCTTACAGGTCAAAGTGGCTGGAGGATCAGCCTGAGATGGAGACCAGCCTGGACTGCAGCCTGGGTCACGAGTTTCAGTCTCCAAAGAAAAGAGAGGGAGAAAGGAAACGGAGAGAAAGAGAAACAGGGAAAACAGAGAGCAAGGAAGGGGAGGGGCTGAGGCAGAAGAAATGAACTGAAACCAAATCCTGCTACTGAGAAGGGTCAAAGGTCAGATGAGGCAGGTTACCCCGGAGACCCTCCTCTAGGTCTCTAGGTCCCCGATTTCTTTGGCTGTACCTGTTGCTCTCTAGGTGCAAGCAGAGCACCCTCACAGGCCAGAGGACTGTGTTGCCAGACCTGTAATTTCAGGAGTCCTGAGGCAGATGCCAGAGAACCAGGTGTCTAGAAGCATCTCCAGATGCTCTTCTCTGGATTGTGTCTGTGTCCTCCGTTTACCCACGCAGCCCTTCCCCGCTTCCCATGTCCTGCTGGGATGAATCTCTGCAATGGCATCATTTCTTTCTTTTTCTTTTTGAGGTTTACTTATTTTTATTTTCTGTGTGTGGATGTTTTGCCTGTATGTATATCTATATCCCAAATGTGTTCCCAGTCAGATGAGGGCATCAGATCCCCTGGAACTGGAGTTACAGACAGTTGTGATCCAACACATGGATATTGAGAATGGAATCCAGGCCCTCTGCAAGATTGTCCAGTGCTCTTAACTGCTGAGCCATCTCTCTAGCCTCTAATTTCTTTATTACTTTAAAAAAATAAATTTTATTGTAAGAAATTTGCAAATAAAAAAATCACATGGAAATTAAGCAGACATAGTCTTCTGAAGCTTCACATTGGATTTTACACTTTCATCACTATAGAATACATTTTTATGCACTTATCCATAGATTGGACAAATTACAAAGGGAGAGAGAACGGTCCGAGGTCCAGAGGTCTGTAGTGGCAAGGTCCTCTTCTTGCATTACAGCCACAAGAACGAGCCCCCATCACCTCCCACCACTGCACTGGGATGTTTTCAATACAGACTTAGGTTTTAGGCAATGAGAAAGTTTCATGTATGCCAGGCTAACTCCAAACTGCCTTGTTTCCCCCGGGGAACTTTATTTGTGATGGCTCTGCTCATTTGTCTGGTCAGTCTCCCCACTCTGTGTTTCCTTTCACTGAGGCATCTCAATGCACTGACCCCCTCTGGGGTTTCCTGCCCTAATGGTCACCTTTGGAGAACAGAGCTTCCCAGGTGGTGGCCAGCACCCTTCACCTGGAGACTTGAAACATTGTGTTCTCTCAGTGACCCCAGGACTGTCAGCATTCTGCATCTTATTAATTCATTAGGGGTTTCAAATGGCGATCTTCTGATCCTCCACTTATTATGCAGAATACCTCTATATAGGGGGGAGGGAGCACACCTATCTCTTTCTCTCCTCTTTGTTTGTTTGTTGAGATGGTCTCACAATGTAGCTGACTGTCCTTGAACTCACAGACCAGGCTGACTTTGACCTCACAGAAATCCTTCTGTCTTGGCCTCTCAAGTATTGGAATAAAAGGTGTACACCACCACACTAGGCTCATTTTATTTTTAAAGACAGGGTGTTGCTATATAGCTCTCGCTGGCCATGTCGACCAGGTAGGCCCCCAGCTCAGTAATCCCCCTGCCTCCGCCCTCCCCATTCTGGGATCACAAATGTGTGCCACCAAACTGGGATCCTTCCCCTCTGCTTGTTGCTTGTTCTTGTTCCTCCCACTCCACTGCATCTTCTTAGAAAACACACTATGGTTCAAGTGACATCATCGAACAGAGATAGAGTACTCCCAAATGACAGGTGCTCCCAACCAACATGGTGCTCCCAACCTCCTCCACCTCACACACACTTCTCCCTTATCATAAATCCAAATTTTCAAAGATATCAATGTAATTCTTATTTTACAATAAACAGGCACTAAACAATAAACTGTCTTAGGAAAACTGTTCAAAGGACAGAGTATTGCCTGGTGCTTGCCTGGCATGCCTGGGGCCTTAGGTTTCACATCTAGCACAGAGAAGGAAGGGGGTACAGAATAAGTGTTCTAACACCACCAATAATGATGTAATTACTAAAATCCAGTTATGGTTGTATGGTTTTCTTTGGTTTTAGGGTATATAATAATAATGAGATTACATTAACATCATTTAAGTAGTTCTTCCCCCTGTGGGTTACTCCCTCCTACTTCAAATCTATGTTTCAGGACTTTTGTTTCACTTTAATTTTGTGTTTAGCGATTGCTTTCTGCTTTAAAAACAATTGTAATTTTATAATTACATAAAATATTTGCAAGATCAAAAGTTAACTTAGCTGGGAATGATGGTGAACGTTTCTAACCACAGGACTAGGAGCCGTCTGCAAGGAAGATCATGAATTCTGAAGCCAGCCTGGACCACACAGTGAGACCTTACTTCAGAGAGCAGAATTCCAAAGTTAAATCTCCAGCACCTAACAGCTTCAGAAGGTGGGGTTCTGATTTCTTAACTTAGTGTTTTTTGAGATGGAAGCCTCGTGTATCCTAGGCTGACCTTGAACCCAGTGTGTACAGAAGGATGCCTTTGAACCCCCAATCTGCCTGCCTCCACCCTTTGAGTGCTTGGGTTACAGGCATGCATTACCACATCCATGCAGTGCTGGGGATCAAACCCAGGGCTTTGAGCATGCTGGGTAAGTAGCTCTACCAACTAAGCTACATCCACAGCACACGGGGGCGGGGGGGACTTCTATCACAGACTCTCCACCTTGTCTCCTTTCCTCCACAGAGTCTGCGTGTGTGTGTGTGTGTGTGTGTGTGTGTGTGTGTGTGTGTGTGTGTG
>NW_021604591.1:141408-152236 GCF_004785775.1 Grammomys surdaster
GTGTGTGTGTGTGTGTGTGTGTGTGTGTGTGTGTGTGTGTGTGTGTGTGATGTAGAATGTAGGATGGGATGGAACAGACAGCTGAGTGCTCACTTCAGAATACCTGTTGTGGAGTGGTCTCCTCCCAGGAGGACAGCCACCATCTACACCACAGCAGCAGTGACCACTTGAAAGCAGCCCTTGGATTTCTGCCTGCTGTCTGTCAACCGTCCCTCCCTCGTAGAAAGAGGGCCATAAAGGGCTATTGAACCCTACCTGAGATTACAGCTACTCCTCCCCGAACCCCCCAGCTAACCATAAGTAATGTTGCCTTAATTGCATATGGCCTTGTAGCCTCAGAGGCACTGGGGTATGTGAAGTGTGGGAGGTTAATGAAGAGGGGACTCAGCTATACAGCTTCAGGGAAGTTGTTGTCTATGCTGGGGTGAAGGGTTTTTTGGTGCAGCTGCTCTGGGGTCACCCAGACTCCTGTAGGTAACCTCTCATTCATGCTCAGGAAGTGCACCCAATATATCCATTGGTTCTCCTAGCTGGACCTTGCTGGGAATCAGCTTTGGTCTGTGGTTAGTGACCTATTTTGGAGCAGGTGTTTATGTCTGCCCCTCCCCCAACCCAAAAATGCTCACAGTTTTTGAGCTCTGCAAAAACCAGAGCTTGGTAGTTGCCTCATGCTAAGCCATTTCTTCTCTAAACTATCTGCATCCTCGCCAGAAGTAGCTAAATCTCTGAGAGGAGCGCATATATACCACACTGATCCCGGTTCCCCTCGACCATGGACACACCACTTCCCTTCAGTGCCTTTGTAATGCTCCAGAAAAGCGCAGGAAAACAGTGGGCTTGGAAAAGTGCCCTTCTATGTGTCCTGAGGGCTTCAGAAGGAGCACTGTAAAGAGGAGGGAGCTGGAGGAGACACAGGAGGCTCTAGAGGAGGCTGGGGAGGCCTCCGTCCACCATCCAAAGTGTGAGAAGGGGTGCATATGTTTGGAGCAAGCAGTAACATGCATCCCATGGAAGGAGACATTCTGTGAGGTCATGCACCATGGCGCAGCACCCTGCCTGTATCTTCCCCTGTGCCGCCTACATCCTGGCCACAATCCCTGGTGACAGGAGAGGAAGGAAATGAAGCCAGCACAAACAGCTGAGTAAGTGATTCCACCAGCATCTGGGAGACCAGCCTTGGAGGGTGGGTCCTGACACAACTGGGCTTGGAGTCAATGAAGGGCAGCGATGGGGAGCAAACGGTTCAGTGAGACTATGGACTCCTAGCACCCTATCCGTAACTTGACTTGCCAGGATCTGATACCCTCTTCTTGCTTCCTTGGGCTCCAGGCACACACCTGGTATACATATATACGTACATACAGGCAAAACATTCATATACATAAATAATTTTTTAAAGCTACATAACCAGTTCAAGACCAGCCTGGGCTACATCAGATCCTGTTTTAAAACAAAAAATAAAAAATTAAAATAAAAAAAATAAAATAAATTAAATTAAGAATTTCTTGATTGCCAAAATACGTTAAACCAAGCAGCAGCCTCCTGAGGCTGAGCTGTGATGGTCCCATTGACACCCCTGGCTCATGTGGCTTGCAGAAAATAAGTCACCCATGTGTGACTTAAACAGTCCCCCTGTCCAGAAACCCACTTCTGGGAAACTCTCTACCCATCGCAGTGATCCCATGTTTGTGTCTCCAGAACATTCCCAAGTGGAAGGCTAATCCCCAATGCCAAGTGCGAAGTTAAGGGGCTTTGGGAAGTGATTTGGAGCCAAAGTGAAGGGTGAGCGACAGCAGATCAGTGTGCCCTTGTAAGAAAGGCAGGGGCAATAAATAGCCCAGCCAGTACCACAGAAGGCCCCTAGGAAGCAGAGAGGGACCTCGGCACTCACCACACCCACAGTGTGTCCATGCCTTGATCTTGGGCCAGTACTGTGAACAGTAATCATATGAGTTTACAAATGGCCTGCCCTGTGATTTCTCTGCCTGTTCTGCTAAACAGACTAAGCCCCCAGCCAGTCTGGATAAGCTTGACTTTGCTCAAAGATGGATATAAACACACACCAAATTTCAGGGGACATTGTAGTGCAAACACCCAAGCACATCCCAGCTCTTCTTATCCTCGAGTTTTGAGCCACATGTCTCCCTGTCACACGGGGAATACTGACAGAATGGTGGCTGCACAGCCTGAGGGTGGTACCGCTGAGTGTCCCGGCTTAAATACCGCTATTCATTTGGTGCTGAGGCAGCAGTCCGCAGCTGAGCTGATTTCTCTCAGAACTGAAAAACAAACTCAGGTGGAAAATCTGGGCAAGCAATGTGATTTGCTATTTTTGGAGATGAGAGAGAAAAAGGAAGTCATTGAAATGGTGTAATAACAGTGTGGAACGGTGATCGTGAGTGTGGAAGTCCAACGACTCCTATGTTCTTCCGGGATGGTGGGGGGACTCGACGGAAGCTACAGAAGGAAGCGCAGACCACCCTGGGAGGGTTAATGCCCCTCCCCCACACCCAGGGAAAGGTGAATCCAACCTCAGCTAGCTCAGGGGAACGGAAGGGTGTACATTGGGAGTGGAGAGGAGGCTTCTTCGCAAGGAGCCAGCTCCAGCTGCGGGAATGGCAGGCATCTCACCCCACTCCCTTTGCTGCGTGAGGCTGGTCATCTCCACTGCTAGTGTCCTCCCACATTGTTCCTGAGCTGTCTTTCTCTTGTGGTGATTGTTATATAACACCCCTCCACACACACACACACACACACACACACACTGCAGTGCTGGGGTGCAGCCCAGGTCTGATCACCGAGCTGAACCCCAAGCCCTTTGCATTCTATAGTCACAATGCTGGTGTAATACTTTTTTTTCTTGCTTTGTATTTGTGGTTTTCTTATGGCTATTAGTTTTTTACTCGTTTGTTTGTTCGTTGGCTTTTTGTTTGGTTGGTTGGTGGGTTTTTTTTTTGGTTTTTTTGTTTGTTTGTTTGTTTGTTTGTTTGAGGCAGTGTTTCTCTGTGTAGTCCTGGCTATCCTGGAACTCAGAGATTCTGCTGCCTCTGCCTCCCGAGAGCTGGGATTAAAGGCATAGGCCACCACCGCCTGGTGTTTTTTTTTTACTCTTACTGATGAAAATCAACAGTATAAATATATAAGCAAAAATGCATGAAAAGTAAAGAGACTGCCCAGGGACTCATCACCAAGGTTCTTTCCCATTGTGAAATATTTGAAGGCGACCACAGACCTCCTCGTTTTATCTGTTTTCAGCGTGTATGTATCTCTTTATTGTTTATCTTTGAGAGTATCTGGGCTGGACTGGAACTCAGTATGTGAAGCAGACTGGGGCTGAACTCAATGACACTTCTCCTGCCTTAGCCTCCTAAATGCTGGGGCTGCAGGTGCATGCCACCATTCCCTCCTGTTTGAACTTCTGTTTGTTTGCTTGTTTGTTTGTTTGGTTGGTTGGTTGGTTGGTTGGTTGGTTTTTGAGGCAGGGCTTCTCTGTGCACTCCTGGCTATCCAGGAACTCCCTATGCAGACCAGGCTGGCCTTGAACTCACCAAGATCTTCCTGCCTCAGCTTCTTAAGTGCTTCAGATTAAAGGTATGTGCCACCACCACCAGGCTCTGTTTGACTCTTTTTTTTTTAATTTATTTATTTATTATTTTGCTAGTACTTTGTGAGTATTGGAAAGGAATCTCATGTAGCCTGGGCTAGCCTCAAACTCCCTATGCAGTTGAGAATGACCTGGCATTCCTTATCCTCCTGCCTCTCCCTCCCAAAAGTTAGGGTAACAGACCTGTGTCGTTTGCACCTAGATCCCCTTTCCCTCCATATCTGTTTTTTATTTCTTTATCTTTTAAGATTTATTATTTTTATTTTATGTGAGTACACTGTAGCTGTCTTCAGACACACCAGAAGAGGGCATCAGATCCCCTTACAGTTGGTTGTGAGCTACCATGTGGTTGCTGGGAATTGAACTCAGGACCTTTGGAAGAGCAGACAGTGCTCTTAACCACTGAGCCATCTCTCCAACCCCAAAAGTTTTTATTTATTTTTGGTATGAGTGTGAGTTTGTGTGGGGGCCCACATGGAGGTCAGAGGAGAACTTTATAGTCAGTTCTCCCCCTCCATCTGTATGTGGGTTCCTGGAATTGGACTTAGACCTCCAGGCTTGTGCTGCAAGCAACTTTATCTGCTGACATCTTACCTGTGCCTTGATTGTTCATTTTAAATCTAGACTCCACGTGAGAGAAAATGTACATTTAGTTTGCTTAGTGTGCTTACTCGGTTTTATACATTTCCCTGCAGATCCTACAGATGGCGCAATCTCACTTCTTATGGCTGACTCCCGTGGGTGTTCATGCCACATTTTTCTCTGTCCATCTTCCATTAACGGGCACCTGGCTGGTTCCATATCTTGGCACTGTGAACAGTAACACAATAGCCGTGGGTGGGGAGCTATGTGTGCTGTGCTTATGTGGACTCCTTCAGGTGTGGACCTGGGGGTGGTAGAGTGGGATTTTGAATACCAGACTTTTACAAATTTATCTATTAGATCCTGAGTAACTCAGATGTTTCCCGTGTTCACTGGCCTTCATCAACACTCAAAGTGTAGCATGTCTGCCTTAAGTAACAACAGGCCAGCTCCAAGGACACCTCCGACAGAGGCCAATGACCACCCCACACGCTGCTATAGGAATCCCCTTTGTGTGAGCTACTCTCTTTGTAGCACTTAAATCCCTCTGTCTTCTCACCCAGCCCAGTGGTAACTGTGCTCTCACTAGCCTTCAGGGGCTTACAAAAATTACATTAGAGTAAGAAATGAAAATGTCGGGCTGGTGAGATGGCTCAGTGGTTAAGAGCACTGACTGCTCTTCCAGAGGTCATGAGTTCAAATCCCAGCAACCACATGGTGGCTCACAACCATCAGTAATGATATCTGATGCCCTCTTGTGGGGTGTCTGAAGACAGCTACAGTGTACTTACATATAATAAATAAATAAATAAAAATTTTTTAAAAATGAAAAGGTTTAAAACAAAAAAAAAGAAATGAAAATGTCAATGTCTTTATAGGATTAAAGCTATGTGCGTCTAAAATGCACCAACAGACTTAACTTACTCAAAATTTGCTGTTTGATCAGTCTCTGTTCTTGCACCTCTTCCAGCTCCCTGTCTTCTTGACCTTGGTTCTCCCTCCACCCTGAGCCCATGTTCTTCGTCACTTCCCATCCACAGAGGCACACAGACTTTCTTCCTGAGTAGTAAGAGTAGTAATGGCATGCCTGCCTGGTTAAGATGATCTTCTCAGGTCACTGAGCTTAGAACCAGGGCTCCAGCATACGTGAGTACATGCCTGTGTAGCAGCTTCCCAGAAAGGGACACTGCAACCTTGGGACTAGCACTTCAGAGTTCTGCAAACCTGCCCCAGTTTAAGGCAGTGCTGGAACCATGGCCCAAAGCTTTGGGGTGGTCTGTTATGTAACTAACCAACTTTACTATGAAACAGCATTAAAAACTATGGCAACATTCAGGCAAGCTTGCAAGTTGGTGCTGAACTCTGCCCACTTTTCTGTCTGTCTGTCTGTCTGCCTGTCTGTCTCTCTTCCTCCCTCCCTTTCTCTCTCCCGCCTCTCCCTTTTCTCTCTCCCTCACCACCCCCCTCTCTCAAAAACAGGCTCTTGCCAGACATGGTAGCACATGGCTTTAATCTCAGCGCTCCTGATGCAGAGGCAGGTGGATTTCTGAGTTTAAGACAAATCTGGTTTGCATACAAAGTGAGTTCCAGGACATCCAGTGCTACACAGAGAAAGCCTCTTAGAAAAAAAAAAAAAAAGAAGGAAGGATGGAAGGAAAAAAGAAAGAAAAGAAGGAAGGAAGGAAGGAGAAAGGAGGGGAAAAGAATGGAAAACAGGTTTTCTGAAGTCCTAGGCTGTTCCAGACTTGCTGGGACCATCCTTGATCTTGATCACTCTGCTTCTAACTCGCTAATGCTAGAATTATAGCCTGTGCTTTCATCTCCTGTTTCTGAGGTGCTGGGGCTTGAACTCAGAACCTCCTGCTTGCTACACAAATGCTTTAGCAGTTGAGCTACATCCCCAGCCCCTTTTCCGTGTTTTGTTTTCTTGAGACAGGGTCTCACTATGCAGCTCTGGCTGCAATGGAGATCCACCTGCTCCTCTGTCTCCCCTGTGTTGGGATTGTAGGCACGATTTGCTTCTTTGTGACATTTTTTTCCCTAAAACACACTTCTTAAACATCTTGAAAAACATATATAATTTAAGCACCAGCTGTAACCTTAGCCGGCAGATGGTGTTGCTGTGGTATCTGGAACACAGCCCCAAGATTATTGTCACAGTCTCTTGCTATCATATTACTTTTTATTTTCTGCTTGACATTTTATCAAGGGCAGTTTTTATATTGACTTTACATTTTAATATCATTAGATAACTGTAAAGTATCTCATCAAGTCATAAACAGATAAGTACCATTCTAAAGATTTAATTTTTAATTACATGTAAATGTGTGTAGATTTGCACATGTGTGAGTGTGGTCCCCACATAGTCCAGAGGAGGATGTGGGGATCCCTTGGAGCTGGAGTTGCAGGTGGCTGTGACCCACCCAATGTGGGTGCTTGGTACTGAACCCAGGGCCTCAGCAAGAGCAGTAAGGACTCAGCTGAGCCATCTCCCATAAACCATTGAGTTTTCTCTTAATAGGTTGTAACTTGTTTAGAGTGTTATTATTACAAATTCACATACAAACAGAACTCTTGCCAGTCAATCATAAGAGAAACAACAGACTTTTTAAAATGATAAAAACAAGATGTCAGGTGTGATGGTACAAACTCCCAATCCTAGCACTAGGGAGCCTGAAGCAGGAGGGTCAGGAGTTCACAGCCAGCCTGTACTACATAGTCAGATTCTATTTCAACACCCCTTCAACATTCCAATCCCTACAAACCTGCAAAAGGTGAGAGAGTAATTTGCCAAAGAAAATATGCCTAATGCTGGGCAGTGGTGACTCATGCCTTTAATCCCAGCACTTGGGAGGCAGAGGCAGGTGGATTTCCAAGTTCCAGGACAGCCTGGTCTACGGAGTGAGTTTCAGGACAGCCAGGGCTACACAGAGAAACCCTGTCTCGGAAAAAAAAAATGTATATACTTAGTATATACTTAAGTCAAATAATTATACAAAAATAAATCCCATCAATCACCTGAAACAGCAATAAGATAATACTGCACAATCACTAGATTAGCTACTTTTTTCATTTATTTATTTATTTATTTATTTAGGTAGGGTCTCACTAGGTAGACCAGGCTAGCTTGAAATTCACAGAGAGAGATCCACCTCCTTTGGCTTCCCAAGAGCTGAGATTAACCATATGAACCACCAATGCCCTGCTTAGAATGTCATGTATTTATTTAATGTGTTTGTGTGTATGTGCCAGCATGTGTCTTTTTTATGTATGTATGGAAGGAAGAAGTCAACCTCAGGTATTGTTACTTAGGTTTTTGATTCAGAGTCTCTTACTGGGACCTGGAGCTCATCAATTAAGCTGACTGGCCAGAGAGTCATCCTCCCAGCGTCCTCCTGGCATCCTCCCGTCTCCTCTTCCCTAGCCTGGGGTTATGAGTGCATGCTGCTACTGGGCTTTTTGTGTAGGTTCTGGTGTAAACGAAGATCCTCATGCTTTATAGCAAATACTTTCCTTTCTTTCTTTCTTTCTTTCTTTCTTTTTTTTTCTTTCTTTTTTTTTTTTTTTTTGGTTTTTCGAGACAGAGTTTCTCTGTGTAGCCCTGGCTGTCCTGGAACTCACTTTGTAGACCAGGTTGGCCTCGAACTCAGAAATCCACCTGCCTCTGCCTCCCAAGTGCTGGGATTAAAGGCATGTGCCGCCACCACCCGGCAAGCTTTTGATTTTCCACTTTCTTTCTTTTTTTTTTAAAGATTTTTACTTATTTATTATATGTAAGTACACAGTAGCTGTCTTTAGACATCTCATTACAGATGGTTGTAAGCCACCATGTGGTTGCTGGGAATTGAACTCAGGACCTCCGGAAGAGCAGTCAGTGCTCGTAACTGCTGAGCCATCTCACCAGCCCTCAAATTTTTCTAAACCAACAACACATTACTGACACAGCTCATGAGTAAAACAGCTTGCTAGTGTTTTATCAAGTTAAACTTCCCTATTGTGCCACACAAGGAGAGCAGTAGCATATCTGCACAAAGACCTGATTACAAATAGTCATAACATCACAGCATAACTCATAATGACCCAAAACTGAGAGCAACCTAAACGTTTATTGATGGGTGAGTGGACAAACCAGTGAGATGTGTCTATAAAACAGAGGACTGCACAGCAACACAAATGAATGAGCTCCAGACACAAAAAAGATACATCTCAAAGGCTGCTGGACCCCGAGAGCCTTTACTATATGATTCCACTTGTGTAGTATCTTATAAAAGGTCTGAGAAAGTGGATGACTGATTCCCAAGTATCAGGAGAGGAGCCAAGAACTTGCCTGGAAAGGGTAAGAGAAGATTTCAGATGAAATCAGTGTTGAGGGCTGCGGGTGGCTGCGGCTGGTGGAGTGTTTGTCCAGAAGACCCTGAATTCGATCTCCTGCACCAAATAAGACCTGGTATGCTGTCCCATGCCTGTAATCTCAGATGGGAGCCTGAAAGCTGGCTCCCTAGAGAAGAATGCTTATGACCAAGCCTGATGACCTAAAGTCAATCCTGGACCCCAAGTGGTGGAAGATAGAACTGCAAGTTGTCCTCTGACCTCCACTAGTGTGTGCACATAGGCTAAATAAAGTGTAATAAAACTGTGGGGGTAGGAGGGTTAAAAATGTGCTGTTCTCCTCAGCTACACAGCTCGTGCTAAACAAGATCCTGTCTCAAAAGAGGTGACGCTTTACCCCTTGTACACATTTATTGAAATGAAACCTGAGCGTTTAAAAGGAGCACTTTTAGAATATATGTTAGATCTTGATGATTCTGAGCATTTTAATTTTTTTGAGCCACTCCCCTGAAGGAGAACTCGAGAACAGATTGGAAAGATCAGGAAGAGACACAGGACTTGAGGGGTGTGGGAGATGGTGTCAGGAGCTCTTCTGGTTTGGGAAGTGTTAGGAGGTTGAATTAATTAGCCAGGCAAGGAGAGAGAAGAGAGACAGAAATGGGGATACAGAAGGCAGAAGGATGGGAGGGCGAGATATGGGAATTGTGACAGGCTCCATTTATTTTTCTCTTTATTTCCTTGTTTAGCTTGTTTTGTTTGTTTGTTTGTTTGTTTGTTTATATCTGGGGTGTGATGGTGGGGAACCTTGGACATTTTGTGTATTGGTTAATCTCAATTGTCAACTTGGTGAGATCCAAAATCACCTGGGTGATGGGCCTCTGCAGGTATCCTGGGAGCATTATCCTGCTTAGGTGAATTGAGGGAAGACCTGGCCCCCATGGGGCTGCCATTCTCTAGGTTGGGATCCCAGAGTGTATAAGGAAGAAGGGAGCTGGGCACAGGCAGTCTCCTAGCCTCTGTCTCCTCTGTCTCCTAGCCCCCTTGGGTATGCACACCACACAATCCGGCTCCTGCTGTGTGACTTCCCGAGTGGTGGACTGGAGCTGTTAGCTGAAACACACCCTTTCTCCCTTGTTTTGCTGGTGCTTATCACAGCAGCAGGAAAATAAGACACTGTGTGTGAACAATCTATGTTTCTAATACTCCACTGAGCACTCACACGCACTTACACACACAGACACGGGGGGGGGGAGAGAGAAGGAGAGAGACAGAGGGAGGGAGAGAGAGGAAGAGAGGGGAGAGAGAGGAGAGAGGGGGGAGAGGGGAGAGAGAGAGAGAGAGGGAGGGAGGGAGGGAGGGAGGGAGGGAGGGAGGGAGGGAGAGAGAGAGAGAGAGAGAGAGAGAGAGAGAGGGAGAGAGAGAGAGAGAGAGAGAGGAGGTGTTAAGATCCTTGAGAGAGCTACGGACCCGCTTCCACCCAGGAGCACACCGCCATTCGATTGGCCGGCTCCACCCACAATGGAACACGGAGAGCTTGGCGGGTTGGACCCCAGCTGTCAGGCTTTGAAGGCTTGCTCTCAGCTTCCACGCTCTGTTGCCGCCTACATTCCTTTCTGAAATTTCCTGTATAAGTATTATTGTCAGATTCAAAAGAAAAGGGAAGGGATGCAGAGAGACTCCGTCCTGCCATTTCCACGTATTTATAAGTAGAACTTCCCCCTGCTTCTAGTGAGGAACACTTTCAGCTCCGCACACCCAGGTCGCGTCTCTCATCCCCATTACTCATTCTCCCCTGGGAAGGAACCATTCATATACGGATACGCCTAGACCAAAGGCTGCTCATGCTCAGTTCCGAACTGGCAGTGATGACTGGTAGGTCTGAGTCAGGGGAAGGACCCTGAGCTCTCCATGAGTCCCCCTCCGTGGTGTGAACACTGCACCAGAATGGATGTCAGTCTCCTAACATAATGGAGTCATTTGCAAAATTCCTGAAAATGCAGCCCTTTCTTTTCACCATCTGTTCTGTGTGGGCTGCAGCCACAGGACACCCACAGAACACAGCTTATAGGGGTCAACTCCCCAATGTTCCCAAACCCAGATTCCTGTCCTTATGATAAGGGAACATTGTATTGGTTACTTCTTTTTCGTAGCTGTGACCAAATGCCTGACAAGAAGCAACTTAAGAATTATTAATTTTCGCCGGGCGGTGGTGGCGGACGCTTTTAATCCCAGCACTTGAGAGGCAGAAGCAAGCGGATTTCTGAGTTCGAGGCCAGCCTGGTCTACAGAGTGAGTTCCAGGACAGCCAGGACC
>NW_021604591.1:152336-155213 GCF_004785775.1 Grammomys surdaster
TATATATATATATATATATATATATATATATATATATATTAATTTTTCTCTTCCTTCTCTTCTCCCCTTTTTCTTCTTTCTTTGACACGATCTCATGTAACACAGGCTGGCCTTGAACCCGTTATGCTTGGGTGGATGACCTTGAATTCCTGATCCTCCCGCCTCTACCTCCAAAGTCTGGGGTTATAGGCCACTGAACCAGATTCATAGGAAGCTTACCTTGGCTAACAGTTTAAAGGTTTATATAGTCTACCACGGCAGGAAGGCTTGGCAGCAGAACTATAAGGCCATTGATCATGTTGCATCTTAGAGCAGAAGGTGGACAGGAAGTGGGCCTGGGTTATCCATCCAGGCTCTACCTCCTAAGGTTCCACAGCCTTCCAAAACAGTGCCGCCAGCTGGGACCAAGTGTTCAAAACCAGGAGCCTTTGTATGTCTTTGTGGGATGGGGGAATCACTTCACCTTCACACCATCACAAACACAAAGACCTGAGTGTGCACTTTGCATAGGACCAATAGGAGGGAGTTCTGATGCAGAGACAACCTCGCAGCCTGTCTTCCAGCAGAGAACAGGGTGGATAAAGATCCTCTTTCCTACAGCACCTCTATCCTACAGCAGTGCCCAGTGGGTAGTGTCTGCCCTTGGTTTTCAAGACAGCAGATCCTGGATACAGATGACATTCCTGGCACTCTCTTTTAGAGGCTCTTCTCTTCAAGTTTGGATGCCTCGCGGGCCTGGCTCTTTCTTGTCCCATGGTGGGCTATTCCCAGGGCCAGGTCAGTGTGGACACACAAATGAACTGTGGTGGGCATGAATAGAGAACCAAGCTTCTTTGGAAGGGATTGTCCTGTTGTTAGAAAGTGGAAGGGTGCTGTGAGTACCTGAGACCCACACAGGACTTCAGGCGCAAATATAACCACAGCAGAGGACAGCCTAAGAGGTCATCGGGGCCTCTGAGCAGGAATGCGACTGAGACTCCAGCCTTCTCCAGCACTTTGGCATGTATGACACAGAAGTCCATTTTATGATGCCACTCCATGATTCTGTTTTTTACTTAGTTTTTGCTAATGATTTTTGTACTGGCTGGTTTTGTGTCAACTTGACACAAGCTGGAGTTATCACAGAGAAAGGAGCTTTGATTGAGGAAATGCCTCCATGAGATCCACCTATAAGGCATTTTCTCAATTAGTGATCAAGGGTGGGCGGGCCCATTGTGGGTGGTGCCATCCCTGGGATGGTAGTCTTGGGTTCTATAAGAAAGCAAGCTGAGTAAGCAAGGGGAAGCAAGCCAGTAAGAAACATCCCTCCATGGGCTCTGCATCAGCTCCTGCTTCCTAACCTGCTTGAGTTCTAGTCCTGACTTCCTTTGGTGATGAACGGGAGTGTGGAAGTGTAAACTGAATAAACCCTTTCCTCCCTAACTTGCTTCTTGGTCATGATGTTTTGTACAGGAATAGAAACCCTGACTAAGACAACTTCCCTGGAGACATAACTGTTTTTTTCTCAGAAGGAGAATGAGAGAAATCTAGAATAATTTGAGTTGTTGAAGCTATCTGTAGTGTGCCCCTTGATGTCCCTGTGTCATCCATAGGCTGCATCTGACCTCAGCACCTTGCTTCCTGTGCAAGGCAGAGCCAGGAATCCAGCTGGAGTCCCCTGAACTTGTGCTGCCTATTGGCAGGGAATGCAGGGAGATTGCTCATGCTGGGATTCTTCATTTGTGACAAATTTGCCTGTGAGGCAGCCAGGGTTCAGCCTGAGCCCAGTCAATAGTCAGTCACTTGGCCCAGATGGGCTTGAGACACCTGACGAGATGGTGAGCCTGCCCTGGGTCTAGGTTCAGAACCACAGCAAGTTTGTCCTTGATCTACTAGGGCTTCTCTACAGCGCCCCCTGCTGCACATTGCTATTTATTTATATTTTTACATTTTTGAAAATTTTTTAAAAAAAATATTTGTTTATTTTTATGTGCACTGATGTTTTGCCTGCATGTCTGTCTGTATGAGAGTGCCAGGTGATCTGCAATTGAAATTACAGGCAGTTGTGAGTTGCCGTGTGGGAACTGAACCTGGGTCCTCAGGAAGAGCAGCCAATGCTCTTAACCACTGAGCCATTTAGCTCACCAGCCCCTAATTTTGTGTCATGACTCCTTGATCAGTTCTACTTGTGAAGCCCGATAGAGTCCCCACCTCTATGATGATGATGCAGTGACCAAGTCACAAACAAACACTCTGTGGAGAGCTTGAGAGGAGTAAGACGACATGCCGATTAACACCCATACGGCCGTCACTTGGGAAGTGAAGACAGGAAGGTCTGAAGTTCAAGGTCATCCTCAGCTACAAAGAGAACTCAAGACCATGTGGTACATGAGGTCCTATCTCAAAAGAAGAAAAGAGAGAAAGAGGAGAGAGGGAGGAGGAAGAGGAGGAAGAAGAAGAAGAGGAGAAGAAGAAAAAAGAGGGTTATATAGATGCAAGGGACTGTAGCAGTGCTCAACTCAATTCTCAAATTGATCCTGGTGGTGGTTTGTTCCACGATATCTGTCCCAGTGTTCTGGGTTTCTGAATGAAAGACACACACATGGCCTTTATTTTTTGATATGCCTAAAATAGCTCAATGTCTGGGCCACTTCCTAATGTCCACATGGCTAATCCACCGCCTTCCAATATTCCCAAATTATTACTTACCAAATCTACATTCCATCTTTGCTGCCCTGGATCCAGTTGGGAAGCCCTGTTGAAACCGCTCTCCCTTGATTCCTGCTGGTGGCCATGTTCTCTGTCCCATGTCTTCTCAGGCATGGCGTCTCCACTCCTCCTGTAATGGCAGCTCGCTCGCTCTCTCTCTCTCTCTCTCTCTCTCTCGCTCTCTCTCTC
>NW_021604591.1:155313-158583 GCF_004785775.1 Grammomys surdaster
CTCCCTCCCTCCCTCCCTCCCTCCCTCCCTCCCACAGGAATCCTAAAGATCCAAAGATCCTGCCACTCTCTGCCTTGTCCAGCCATTGGCTGTCAGCAACTTTATTTACCAATCAGAACCAACTGGGGTCAGGGTCCCTCAGTGTCTTATATATGGATGTGCAGATTCTCCTGTAAACAATTTTGGGGACCCAAAATTAACGTAATACAAGCAGCCACATGGGACCATTATTGTAAAGTCATGAAGACCACAGAACTGACCATCTCCGTCATCCTCAAAACCTGCCTGCCTATCAGCCCATTTCAGCGTCCAGGAACCCATCTGTGATACGTTGGAGCTGTGCTGTTATAACTGAGTGTAAAGAACTGTTCATGGGTAGCATCTGCAGTGTGACAAATGCTTTGGTTGTCTTCACAGTCCTCAAAGATGGTTCCAATGAAAGATCAGAGCCCAGGGAGACTTCAGCCTTTCCCATGGTCACCCAGTCCCTAGAAATCCAATAAATCTATGTCCCTCTGACTCCCAAATCTTTCGCCTCCATGCCTAGAGAAATGGACATGGAGTGCAGGGCTGAAAGCAGCTGTCGGTAACATCTGTAATTGCTACTTTCCCTGATAACACCCTCAGCCCCCATTTTTCCAAGCCTGACTCTCTGAAAAGTAGATTTCCTATTCTCACTTCCCAAATCAAGAAAGATGAACCCACACCTGGCTAACAACTCTAGCCACTGGTCACAGGCCAAGCACTAGGCTCATAGCTCCAACCAGGCTAACTGGACTTTCCTGCTAGAGCTGCAAACAGAAACTGGGCAAAGATGCCCAGAATGATCAGACTCATAAGCTGGGGGCTTCCTGGAGCCAGTCTACCTTTGAAAGAAAGGTCACTCAAAAAATCATGCCCACTGTGGTGGTGCATATGAAAGAGCCCCAGCACTCAGGAGGGAGAAGCAGGCATAACTCTGAAAGTTTGAGGGCAGTCTGGTAGCAAGTTCCATCTCAGTCAAGTCCCATGGTGACACACACCTGTGTCAGAAAAGAACCTCAAAACCAAAGCAAAACAAGAAGCCACACTGTGATGTGTGTGTGTGTGTAGAGAAAGAAAATGAATATGCTTAGTATAATTTCAGGGTCTACAGCTCATCGTTCCTGAGGTTGACCCCATCTACTTTTTTTCTTATGAGATAATATCAATCGATATGTCCCCTTCCTTTCTAATTAATTAATTAATTAATTAATTAATTTCACTGTTGTTGTTATAGAGTGGGAGTGTTTTTGTGTGTGTGTGTGTGTGTTCGGTAGATGCGTACCTGCACATGTGTAAATGAGGTCAGTGGTTGATGCTGGGTGTCTTTCTCAATCAGTCTCTACCTTATTATTATTTTTAACATTTAAGTTACATTGATTGATTGATTTATTGATTGATTGAGATTGTGATTATACACATGCATGACATCTGTTCACATGTACAGGTGAGAGGACAACATGCAGGAGGATTCTCTCCTTGCACCATGTTGGTCCTGGCAAATGCCCTTACCCACTGAGCCATCTCTATCGCTCTCCTTAATTGATGAAACAAAGTCTTTTCCCTACACTGGATCTGAATGATTCTGCTAGACCTACTGGGCCCAGGGATCCTCCTGTCTCAACTCCCCAGGGCTAAGGTTTCGGCCTCATATCGCCACACCTGGCTTTTCCCTGTGAGCCCTCAGTATCAGACTCAAGGCCACGTACTTGCAGAACAAGGACTTAACCAACTGAGCCACTTCCTGGCTCTTATGTCCCCTTGTTACTGAAGCTGAGTGTGTGTGTTTTCACTCTTGAAGCCTAGGAGTCCTGAGAAACACACACCGAGGAGCAGTGCTCGTGGATGAAGTGATGGGGGTTGCCAAAGCAACCGGCAGAGAAGAGAAGCAGTCGATGAGGAGCTGCTTAGGGTTCAGATGCCTGAGCCTGACTGCACAGATGGCTGGAGAGAGGAAAGAGCCCATCAGGGAAGGGACAACTGGTAGCCTCCAGTTCAAGTACTGATGTGACCTGATCAAACTCACAATTCTGTTTTTGTTTTGAATTGAGGTGTGTGGGGTAGGTGATGAGGCACACCATGTCTCCCTGGCTGGTTGGGAACTAACTGTACAAACCAGGCTGTCCTCAGATTTGCAGCGATTCACCTGCCTCTGCCTCTCAGGATCACAAGCATTCACCATCATGCCCAGGCAAGACAATAGATTTGACAGTGACCTTGAAGTTTTGGCCAGTCTAGAAAGGTCAGCTGGTGCCTTTGGGATTTTCCTCACATACATTGGTTTGGGGTCTTTCTTTTTTCTTTCTTTGTTTCCTTCTTTCTTTTTTCCTTCTTTTGCCATCTCTTATCCTCTCTTCTCTCCTCTCCTCTCCTCTCCTCTCCTCTCCTCTCCTCTCCTCTCCTCTTCTTTCAGTACCAGGATTTTAATCTAGGGCCCAGGAATGCTAGGCAAACAGAGCACTCTACCACTAAACTACATCCCCATCCTGCATCTTGCTTCCTGTGATTCCACAGCCTCCAGCCCACACTGTTCTTCCCTCCAACCGGCTCATCTCAAATACAGCCTTCACTGTGACCTGGTGCCTGGCTTCCTACTAAGTGACATGTAGTCTCAGAAATGTGTACACACCACTAGATCTCATCCCTCTAGGGTGGGGGTGAGGGAGCTAACTGGAGTCTTCTCATCGAGAAAACTGGAAATAAATGGAGTCGTTCCCATCAGGGAAAATCTGACCAGGGCAATGCTCAACCGAGTCTCACGGAGCACACCTGGGCATCAGCCATGTGCTCCGTGTCTCACAGCAGATACCAGGCTTAAAAAGTCCTCTAGTTTGTGTGGCCTAAGGGTTCTCATTATGGGATTCCACTGTTGGGAAGACAGAGCTCACCACATTCCCCAAATGTCTAGCTCACGCTGTGAGTGACACAGAAGGACCTTGCTTGCTTTCTATATGAGCAAGCAAGAATTTCCCACCCTCACCTGCTGCTGAGGTTCTCCCAGTAGGTCTGATGTTCCAAAGAAGGTTACTACTGGAAGACATAAGGCATCACTCCATCTTCCACCCTTCCCTTCCTAACAGTCTAGCGGTCTCTTAGAAACTCTTAAAGGGCTTTAACTTCTGCTGAGAACATCCTCAGTTTTATTCTGTTTGAGCTACTTGGGAAATGCTCACTTCCATCTCGAAGTCCTGACCAGAGGAGCTAGCGCTCTCTCTCTCTCTCTCTCTCTCTCTCTCTCTCTCTCTCTCT
>NW_021604591.1:163583-191656 GCF_004785775.1 Grammomys surdaster
GCATCTTGTGCATCTTGTGCATCTTGGATACCAGTGAGGCCAGAAGAGGGAGTTGGATTCCGCAGGACCAAGGTTGCAGGTAGCTGTGAGCCAGCATGTGGGTGTGGGGAATTGAACTCAGGTCTTTTGGAGGAACAGTCAGTGCTCTTAACTATTGAGCCATCTCTCCACCACTTCACCTGTTTTTTAAGTTTGTATTTATTTCCAAGACCAAAAAATCTACAGACCTGAAGCCGAAGAGATGGCTCAGTGGTTAAATCTCACAGTGCTCTTACAGAGGACCTGAGCTTGGTGTCCAGCATCCATGTCCGGCAGCTCACAACGGACTCGAGCTCTAGCTCTAGGAGATGCAACACTTTCTTTGAGTTTCTGTGGCCCTCACAGGCAGACACACACACATATACACACACATACACACACAAATCACATATACATATACACACACATACACACACACATCAATATACATATACACACACATACACACACATACACAGACACATACACATACACACAAATCTAAAAATACAATCTTTAGAAAAGATAGAAATAATGAAAATTAAAGCAAATATTCATGAAATGGAAAGCAAAGAAATAGATAAACTCAACTAAAAAATGACTTGGGGGAGGGGAGAGCTGAGAAATAAATCATCGTAAACATAGTAAAAATGATAACTCCAGTGGGTGCAGGAGAGGCACGCTCCTGGGCGTTAAGAGGCTGGAGAGTGAGACAGGACAAGAGGTCATAACAAGCTTGACTGTGAGCTCTGGAGGGCGGGCATGTTTTAGATGGGGCAGGGCAGGCTCTGACAGGCGGAGGAGTCCTTGCTCCAGTCTCCACTGTCCCCTTCGAGCCTGGGAGCATCCATCCACAAATATCAGATCACCAAGTGAGTACAGCTTCAGTGTCAGTTCTGAAGCGTGTCTGTCCATAGACTTTAAAGTCTGGCGTTTTCTACACTTTGGTTTGTCCAGCCCCACACTATGGTCCAGGATGAGAAGCTGGGCACTGCTCTTCTAAAGACAAAACAGCTAGGAGCTCCCAGGTTTTTCTTCATATCATCTGAAAGAGACTTTCAACACCTAGGATAAAAAATCTAAATAAAAAAATTACATTTATTTATTCATTGTGTGTAGGGGAGGGCACATGGCGTGCCACCACACATATGTGTAGGCTAAAGGACAACTTGTGGGATTTGGTTTTGTCCTTCTGTTTTGTGGGTCTGGGGAATCGGCTTGACTGTGAGACTTTATCCACTAAACTGTAACAGTCACACAGAAAGCAAAAATTAGTAGTGCTTGTTGAAAACTGTAATTCTCATAGAACCACATCCGGGCAAGCACCATAAACATACCTGTGAGTGTGGGGCTGTTCCTTTTGTTCCTTTTAAGGCAAATCGTTGTGTGTGTGTGGGGGGCTAGCTTTTGAAATGCTAAGAGGAAGACAGTTGCGGCACTAGGGCTGCAGGACAGTGCAGTACAGGTTGGTCACTGCAGGAGTTTCTGGACACACACACACACACACACACACACACACAGGGGCTCTGTCTAACCACACCAAATGCTTTTCAGTGGCATACAGGTGTGAAGAAGTTGACGTTGAAGAAGTGCTCTCAATTGTCTTTAGTTTCAAAGTATCTTTTCCAAGGATCCTTTGGAGTTGGGCACAGCTAGAATGCCCACCTTCTGCGGAGAAATCTGAATTCTGGGAAAAGATGAGCTCATTCCGGTAAGCATCACCTATTGCTGCAGTTTCCCTTCTGGCCACTAGATGGCCTCACTGACCAGGCACCAGCACTTCAGAGAAGAGGTGGGGCGCAGGTGCTGAGAATTGAGATTTGAAAATTGAGGCAATTTTAGGGAAAGGACCTAGTTTCACTTTGCAGCACTCACCCAGCAGAGTTAGTTGTTCTTGTCCAGGAATCCAGTAATTGTTTCAGTCCATGAGGCTGACGTCTCAGCTGATCTCCAGTAGATGTCGGAATCCGGAAGAAGTAGTCTCTAATGCCAGCCAAGGAATGGTCTTGGTAGTGAGAGCAGGAGCACGCAGGCAGAGAGAGCAAGCTTCCTTCTTCCATGTCTTCTATATTGGCTGCCAACTAAAGGTGAGGCCCAGATCAAAGGTGGAAAACTTCCTACCTCAAAGATCTGGATTAAAGTTGTGTCTTTTTCACCTTAAAGATTCAGATTAGAAATGGGTCTCCCATTTCAAATGAGTTAATTAAAAAAAATACCCCCCACAGGTGTGTCCAGGCATTTGGGTTTTAGTTAATTCCAGATGTTGTCAAATGAACAACCAAGAAGAATAGCCACCACACGAGGAGGCTAGCACCTTTACCCTTAGAGCCGTCTCACCAGCCCTAGGTCACTCTAGGACCTGAGCCCATGGAATTGTGTACCTACATTCATGGTGAGTCCTCCATCCCCATTAGCCTTTCTGAAATCAACATCACAGATGGGCCTAGAGATGTGTCTCCTAGGTGATTCTATGAAGAGTAACCATGGCTCTCAATTGTGGTCCTTTGACCTCTGCTTCCCGACCGACTGCTGCGCTTACAGGTGTCACCACCATGCCTGGATTGAGTGTAAACTCTCTGTGTGAGCATGACATGCATTTAGACACATGCACAGCTTGGTGAATTTGTACAACTCAGACCCTCCCAGGAAGCAACACCTAGGGAAAGCAAAAGTATGTTGCTAAAACTCCAGAAACCCTGCATCCGCCTCTATGATAACCATTATCTGTCTTAAGACACAGACGTGCAGGGCATGGTGGGCATGCTGTCAGCCCAGTGTTTGGGAGATGGAGGCAGGAGTTTTAAGGTCAGAATCCTGATTAGGTTTTTTTGTTTTTGTTTTTTGTTTTTTGTTTTTCGAGACAGGGTTTCTCTGTGTAGCCCTGGCTGTCCTGGAACTCACTCTGTAGACCAGGCTGGCCTTGAACTCAGAAATCCCCCTGCCTCTGCCTCCCAAGTGCTGGGATTAAAGGTGTGCGCCACCACTGCCCGGCATCCTGATTAGTTTTATCACAGCAATATAAACCCTGGCCATCTTCAGTTACATAGAGGAACTTGAGGCTAGCCTGGGATACATGAGACCCTATTTAAAACAACATAACACAAAACAGACAAATAAGAATGGAAGAATTTGATCTGCTTGGAACGTCCCAGAATTTGGGGACACATCTGTTCAGGTCTGGCTCCTGTCACTCACTGCTTTATTTAGGGGAGATATCATGTCATTTTCTACTTGCAGTTTGACCAATCATCTGCTGTGTAGTTGTCTGTTGCATACAGATCACAGTTGAGGAACATAAGTTATTTCCAGTTGTTGAGTATTGCAAGCAATCTCTGTGTCTGTATCTCTGTGTCTCTGTCTGTCCCTCCTTTCCCCCTTCCTCTCCCCTTATTCTCTCCAGAGTCCCAGGTAGCCCAGGCTGGCTGTGGACTCATTATGTAGTCGAGGATAACCTTGGATTCACCAGCGTGTTTGATTTGCATGTGCTGGTACGGAAGGCAGGGAGGGCTTCGTGCTTGTTGGTGAGCACTCTCATCAACTGAGCTCCAGCACAGCCCTGCGGTAGGGGTTCTGAATGCATTCTGATAGGAATTACCTACTCTGGGTCATAGGACACGCATTTGTTCAGCTTTATCTGGTCTGGACACACTTACAAGTCAGCCTCTCACAGAGGTGTCAGCTCCTTTCACTGCTGACGAGCTGTTGTGTGTGTAAATCCCACCAAGGCTCTAGCTGACAGTTGTCTGAGAACTGATAGGGCAGGCTCTCTCTCACAGGCCATTTTGAAGTATTGTAAGATGTTAGTGGATAAGAATATTAAAAAGATGTTTCCAGGGGACTGAAAAAGATGGCTCAGGGGTTAAAAGTGGATTGCTCTTCCAAAGGACTTCCTGTAACTCCAGTTGGGTGACTCGCACACAACCTCCTGTAACTCAGCCCAGGGAACCTGACACCTCTGACCTCTGCAAGCACACACACACACACACACACACACACACACAATTAAAATAAAATGAATCTTTAAAAAAAAAAATCTCGCACTGCAGATGTTGTTCAGTTGGTAGATTGCTTGCCTGGCCAAGGTGGTGCAAACCTGTAATCCCAGCGGAGGTACGTCTAAGCTTTCTGAGAATTTATTTTTAAAATATAATCATAGAGTCAGCAAGATAGTAAAGGTCTTGCCAACTAGTATGATGACCTGAGTTTAATCCCCAGGACCCACACAGGAGGAGAAAACCAGCTCCTGAGGGTTGTCCCTGATCTTCACTTGAGCCCTCCCAGATAAGTTAATGTTAGTTTTTTTTAATGATTACATAAGAAGAGAATAGCATGAAGAAGTAGCTCCCAACGGGGCTTATCTTGTTCCCATTATACCTTGGCATTGCCTGGAGATATTGCTATTTTGTCACAACTGGGGCAGAGACACCTGCATCGAATGGGTCGTCAGGGATGCCAGTGAGTACCCTCCAAAGCCTGAATAGTCTCCCAACAAACCATTAACCCAACAAAGACCTGTCCAACCCAACCCCAGTGTGGACCAAGTTTCTCCTGTACTTGTCATTTTTATTAGTTGCTCATGGGTTTTCATATTTCTTTTTTTCTTTTTTTTTTTTTTAAGAGATCTTGCCTCGAGTTTATTTGTAAAAACAGCACAGGACACTGGTCATCTGCAAATAGTGTGTGGGTAGGTGTGTCTCGGCAGTCCGTCTGTCTTCACGTTGGCAGGAGCCTTTTCTATGGGGCCTTCACAGGGGCTTGGGCACCTTTGGGAGCCTGGGACTGGAGCTGAAGCCTGGGCCTTTGGAGCTTTGGCCTCTGCCTTGGTTTGAACCTTGGGCTTTGGTTGGCAGAGCCTACGACCCTTGGCCATGTAGCTTCGAATCCACTTCCCAAGCTTGGGGTGACTGATGAAAGCCAGGTGGCTGAGTTTGTGGCTGGGGCCCTTTGGCATCTTGGGCTTGATGGCCTGAGGCTTCACAAGGGCCTTGATGGCCTCTGCGCGTGCACTCACTGCCTTTACATTGTTGGCCTGCATCTTCTTCAGGCCTTTCTTGTTGTGCTTCTTGGCAAAGCGCATGTTCCTCAGGAACTTGGGGTCAACCCCCTTAAGAGACTCATATCTTTGTGACCGGGGTTTCTTGATGTCATTTCTGTGCCATTTGTGGGACTGGTTGTGTGTGGTGTGGTTCTTGGACTTGGCCATGTCTGCACAGTAACCCGCGGCTTTTGCAGCACCTGGGACCAGAAGAGAAAGAGCAGGTTTACATATTTCATATGACATCATGATCTATAATGACATTTTTATATACTATTAAAGTTAGTCTTAAAAAAAAAAAAGAATTACTCTTTATTTCTGGCCTGTGAATCAAATCTGACATTTCCAGAAGTTTAAAATAAGAAGTTATCGCTGTTGAGGGAGAATTCCTTGTGAGCTTTCTGTTTCTGGAGATCTGAGCAAGAGACACCAAAGAGTTTTGTTCAAAGATGTCTGTGTAATAGTGAGTCTCGGGATGAAGCAGGCTCTGCAGGTATTCTGTGGCGATACAGCCAGAAGTCTCACCTTCCTTCCCTGGAGGAGACTGCTGTATTCTGAGAGGACAAATGGTTTTTTATGAGCTCCCTTACAAACTTAGGGGTGTTGCTGGGAGTGACAGCACACATGTTCAAACCTGAGGACCTAGGAGCTGAGGTCATAGGATCACCACAGTTCAGTGCTAGCCTGGAGGCTAGGGATATAGCTCAGTCAGCAGAGCTCTTCCCTAGCATCCCTGAAACCCCTCCAATCCCCTGTACTGCATTAAATGAGCATTGCATGACGTAATTCCTGACCTGGGAAAGAAGAGGCAGGAAGATCAGAAGTTAATCATCACCCTTAACTACAGAGCTAGAGACTAGTCTGGGTTTTGTGAGATCCTGCCTCAGACTTAAAAGCAAAGAAAGCTGCCCTGAGCAAGACCATAAAGACTGGAGGAAGCTCTGGGTGAGGGAGGTCCCGAGTGAATATGTATTGTTGACATGGGCTCGGCCATATCCAGGACTCCAGTGACTCCAATATATCTGCCCCATGGGAGTGGCAAAGCCTTTTTAGGGTGAGGCTCAAGAAGGATGGCAAAGCCTTCCTCAGAGTCTCAGTGTGGATGAGTGGGTGGTGTGAGCAAGACTAGCAACTGAAGTTTCTTCCTCCTCCCTGAAGTTTAGGACCTAAGACTGCTCACCTACAGAGACCTCAGAGCTAGAGGAGAGAGTAGATAAGCCCTCTCTAAGTGCTGAACCTAGTAACCACGCTGAGGTTCTGGCTGTAGGAGGTACCCTCTGTCAGAGTAAGCATACTCCCACCCTATCCCAGCTTTCTTGTGTGTGAATCTATCCTTTATTTTCCTTTATTTATATATCCTGGAAACTCTGGTCAGGGTTCCTGAACCCAAGTCACATGGGTCTCAAGACTTTGTCGAAAGAAAAATATCTACAAACTGGGCTGGTAGCAAAAGCCTTTCATTCCAGGATACAGAAGCAGGGGGATCTTGGTGAGTTCAAGCCCAACCTGATCTACATAGTGAATTCCAGGCCAGGTAGAGCTACGTAGAGAAACCCTATCTCCAAAAATAGGGACAAGAACTTCTTTTCACTTAGATCCTGAGTAAATCACAATGTTTGGGTCTTTGTGACTTAAGGTTGATGTGACTGCTTCCTTTCTTCTGGTTGTCCTGGAGCATACTCTGTAGACCAAGCTGCCCTCAAACTCAGAGATTCACCTGCTGTGCCTCCTGAGTGCTCCAATTAAAGGTGCATGTTAACCACTGCCTGGCTATGATCTCATTTTAGACTCTAGGGGACTTTCCCTGTTTAGCAGACCTATCTGGACTCATGTGAATACAGTGTGGTCCTACCCACATCTCAAGCTGAAGGCCTTTCTACAAACATAAGTATTTAAAGATCTATTGTCCAGCCCATCCCAGGCCTGGACTATTGCTGCTGCTAGTCTGACAGCTGAGCTGCCAACAGTGCTTCCAGGCAAAACACATTCACCTGGAATATTTGTACAAACAAATGAGGTCATGTTTGTCTGGACTCATTTTCATAACGATGGCTGGATTCCAAGGGCCTTGTGTGTAGCTGCAGCCCAGCAGTAGTGGGGATTAAGCTGGGAGGGCAATTGTTTAAATAGAGCCAGCATGGGGATCTGGAGAAGAGAACTTGCCTAATGTCTTTGTTCTATTTCTGTTGCTCCAATAAAATATCTTCACAAAAGGCAACTTAGCAAAGACAGAATTTATTTTTCCTCACAATTCAAGGTTGTAACCCATCACTGTGAGGAAGTCACAACGGCAGGAACTTGAAGACAGCTGGTCACAGTGATGGGCAGAGAGAAATGAGTGCATGGCTATTAGCATGTTTGCTTGCCCCTGGTCAGCTTGATTCCCCCACCCTAACACAGCTCAGGACCCCCACCTATGGAATGGTGCCACTCACGGTGGATTTTCCCATACCAAACTTATTAAAACAATCTTCCACAGACATAACCACAGGCTAAACCAATGTAGGCAATTTCTCATTTAGACTTTCTTCCCAGGTGACCCTAGGTTGTATCAACTTGACAATGAAAGCTAATGATCCCAACTAGCACGCCCAGGCCTGGGTTCCAAGCCCCAGCACTAAAGCATAAACGAGAGTAAAACAATCTACAGGAGGGGAAAATGCCATCCTTGCTGGCTGTCAATCTTCCACGTAGAAAGGGGCGGGTCTGGAAAGGGGCGGGTCTGGAAAGGGGGCAGGTCTGGAAAGGGGGCGGGTCTGGAAAGGGATATGGTGGGTGAAGGACAGGGTGGTCCGTTGCTGAGGGCAGCTGTCACCATGTGCAATTAAACATCAGACTTTACTGAAGGATTGCTACAGTGTGACCCGTGCTCCTCTCCTTGGTGAAGTAGGTCGTTCACTTAGTTTAACTGCAGCAGTACTCTGCATCCAAAAACAGGTCTTTTTGTGGATTTTGTTTGTAGGCAGGAGAGGGGAGGAGAGAAAACAAAAGTAGCACATGCTGCTGCTTTGAACTTTCTGCCCAGGAGTTAAGCTCAGTGGCGCAGTGCTTGCAGGGGACGCACCTTGGGGGGTGGGGGAGGGATGTACCTTAGCACCATCCAATAGAGTTGGTCCCTGGGGAGAGGGCCTATCTCACTGACGGAGCACATGGGCAGCATGTGTAGGTCCCTGGGCCCCATCACCAGCACTGCACAGTCTCTGTAGATTATTAGACTGCCTGCCGTTGGGCTTCACCAGGCATCTCTATTGTTTAAGGGTCATGATGGAGAATGGGGTTGGAGGAGGCAAACGTGAAGTCCTGAGCGCCTGATATTAGGCAACCAACTACATTCAGCTCTATCTTCTGCCCAACAGCAGCAGGCACACTGAGTGGTGATCACTATAGCACCGGTCTGTAAATACACTCACTGCAGACAGCCGTGCTGGGTTGAGCCACAGATGCTTGAGAGCCTGGATGGAAGGAAAGGTAGCTGCCACACTATCTCTCCACAGAAAAATCAGGGCCTGCTCATTCCAGTTAGAGGGGCAAGAGGCAGAGGAATAGCAGAAGGTTGACTCTGGTCACAGACAGCGCCTCTGCCATCGGGCCAGCAGGACCAGCCCAATGTTTCATGTATTCTAGCAGTTCAGATGGAGTACATGTGGGGTGAGCCAGCTCAAAGTCCTGATTCTAGTCTCATACCCTATGGGCCAGCTCACCCTTACCCACACCAGCAGGGCTAGCTCTCCAGTGCTGTCCAGAAGTGCAGGGCCTGCTCTCCTGAATGCTGTAACTTGCCCTCAGCGGCAGCACTGACTGGGACTTCACCACGGCCTCAGCTGGCAGAGCAGGCTCCTCACATGGGGCTGTTCCTCTCCATCTCTAGACCCCAGTTCCACCTCTCCTCATAGCACTCACCGGCTCATCTGCTCCTCTTTCTCTCCCACCTCTCTACCACGTACTTGCACACCGTAGTGGCTCCTGTTGAGGGTGTTGTGTGGCGACAGGCTGGCCTCTGGGTACACACACACACACTTTATTATTGGATTTTTATTTTATTTAACTGTGATGAGAAAACTAGCCAACAGTAATACAGAGTTTAGAATTTTCTGAGTTCTTCTCTAAAACTCTCACAAAATCACCTAATCCCTGTAAAGTCGTACCTATGAGGCAGGTCTGTCCCCTGTGCTCTTCCACAAGTGAGAAAGTCCAGACCAAGCAGAGATGAGTGAGAACCTCAGACAGGGATTTATGTTTTCAGTTCTGGGCATTGAACCCACAGGTCTTTCACCTGCTAAGGAAGTAGCAGGGTACCACCGAGCCATATCCCAAGCTATGTTTTGGAATTTAATGATACTTTCCCTCCCCCCTCCTTTTAAAAACAGGCCTCACTATGTAGCTTTGGCTGACTTGGAACTCACTATGTAGATCAGGCTACCCTTGAACTCATAGCGATCCACCTGCCTCTGCCTCCTAGGTGTTGGGATTAAAGGCCTGCTCCATCATGCCCCGCAAAGGCTTTCTTTGAAAAAAGTACTTTATCGTTTTTTGTAAATGTTCTGTAGGACTCTGGTTCATAACTATTCATTCTACCCTATAAACAGTGCGACTGAGATTACTGCCATGCCTTTGGCATATTTCATCTATGCAGGATGAATCAGAGTCCGTTTAAATTGATTTCTTCTCATCATAAAACCTTTAAAGTCATTTCTACTTTGTGTTATATTTTCTCTGCCCTCCACTACAGTACTCTTTCCTCTCCCTTCCTCCTTTTATTTACTTTCCAAAATAAGATTTTATTTTTGAGAGAGGGAGAGAGAGATTGTTTGTGTGTGTGTGTGTCACGAATGTGCGTGTGCAGGAATCTGTGGAGGCCGGAACCTCCCATCACATCCCCTCAGGCTGGATGGAGCTGCCTGCGGGGTGCTGGGAATTAGCCTGGGTCCTCTGCAAGAGCAGCATCTGCTCAAAGCTGGAGGCACCTCTCCAGCTTCTTTGGTTTTTAAAGACAGGGTTGCATGTAAGGGTTGCTACATGATGAGCATGAACTCTTCATTCTATTCTCCTGTCTCCACCTTCCCAGTTCACTGCTGTGTCTGGCAGGTGTCACATTGTCCGTATTCTAGAATTTTCTATTATACATATGTATTTTTTCATGCTTACTCATCCTTAAAAGTGAAAGTTCTACATATGCTTTGCATTTGTTCCCAAACAGGATGATGTCACTCTTCCTGGCCCCCTGCCTGTCCCTGTGGATTCTGCAGGAATATTCCTCTCATATTTTAAATGCAGTTTGGTCTCCTTCCAGCAGCCTAAGCATCTTATGGAAAATGCCATCCACAGAAGATGTCACCTTTGCAAGATTTCTCTCTATTCTTTGTGAAGCCACTGTCCCCAGGGGCCAAAGGCTGCCTGACCTCTAGCCTTACTTCCTGGCTAGTGACCAGCTGTAGCCTGGACATTGACCTAGGAGTCCATCTCCAGAATTGGAGAAGAAATCTGTCTCTAAAGGTAAAAATCCTCTATTCATGTGCCTCTTCAGCAACCATTGGAAGAGGAGTCTCAAGTCTGACCCGAAGTGTCCTTCATTTGGAGGCTTTATGCTTGTCTCTTACTCCAAAAAATATCCTAGATTTCATGGTGCAAACCAAAAGCCATTTATTAAATCATTATTCTGTTTTTGATGCAGGGCATCATGTAGCCCAGGCTATCCTCAAGATTGATACATAGATGAGGATGACCTAGAACATCTGATCCTCCTGCCTCTACCTCCCACATACTGGGATTACAGACCTACAACACTATGCTTGACTAATTATTGTTTCTGTTATTGTTAATAGAGGTGCCAGAATCAGTCAAATCCACACAGGCAGGCAGGCACTCTACCGCTGAGTGGCAGCACCAGTCACACAGCCGTTTGTTACTGCTCCTTCATAGTTTGGGAGGAGGTGGGGTGGAGAGGGCGAGCTATGTGGTTCTCTCACGACCCATCAAAGCTGTGTCTCCTCAAACAGCACCACGCACTGGAATCAAGCATTCAGATACATGAGCTTATAGAGGGGTGTGGGGGTTCTCAACCAGCACAGCCACCTCAGTACAAACATCTATAGTGATGTTTATTGACACACAAGTATCTAACTCAAGCTGATGAGGACTGACTGGCTGGCACTATATATAGACAGTGCTTGTGCCCAATGGCTGGAACAACTAAGTCTTACAGAAATGGTAGCTCCTCCCATGATGCATCTGGTTTTAATCATATGCACGCCCAGTCATTCACAGACATAAGAGGGTGAGTAAGGTTTTTCCTCTAAAAGTTCCCTCAGAGGACACAGTTTGGTTTGCAGTGAGTACACACAAATTAGTTCAGGCTAGATCAACCCCTTATATCTGTTACCCACATGTATCCCAAATAAAACTGACCACAAAAGGTTGCTAGGGAGGAATTTGAAGTGGATGAAACCTGCAGCCTGATGTGTTCATGTGTGTGTGTGTGTATGTGTGTGTGTGTGTATCTGTCCGTGTGTGTATCTGTCCATGTGCGTGTCCTAAGTTGCTAGGTGCATTGTTAGGATAGTGGTGTGTGCATAGTCCAAGCTAAGTGGAGATCCAGGATGCTAAGCTAGCCCTAAGTGTGTGTGCCTCACAGCCACAGCTAGCTTCTCTACGCTCTGTCTCTGCAGGTGGCCCCCTGCATCTGTGAGTTCAAGCATGGACCCAGGCATCCCCAGCTTGCAGAAATTCCCCGGTTGGCTCTGTACTAAATATTTACAGACATATTTGCCTTCTTATTGTTTCCCAAATGATATGGAATAGTAACTATTTACACTGTTCTGTGCAATATATGTAATCTAGAGATGGTTCCCCACAGATGAGAGAGCAGGGTGTGGGTGTGCAAGTCTGTATCAGCACTGGGGAGGATGAGGCAGGGGGATCACTACTGTGAAATCGTGAAATCGTAAGACTCTGCTCAAACAAAACAACAGCAGCAGCGACAACAACAAAACCAAGCAAAGCAAATAGCAAAGACAGGTGAGATTTTTAGTGTTGCTCTCGGTTCTGGGAGCAGTCTCCTGAGGATACCGGAGGATGGCTGCATGTTGTCATGGTGGTGCTTTGTTATTGCTGTTGTTTCTCGAGATAGAGTTCCTCTGTGCAGCCCTGGCTGTCCTAGAACTTGCTCTGTAGACCAGGCTCCCCTGGAGCTCACAGAGATCCTCTGCCTCTGCCTCTTGAGAGACGTAGGTAGGCTCTGTCTTAGTGAGAGCACTTCCTAACGCTCCCTTCTCACCTCTCATACTGAGCTTTTTCTTTAAACTTGATTTACATTTATGTATGTATGTATGTATGTATGTATGTATGTATGTATGTACCTGTGTGTGTGTTCACACCATGGCATGTACGAACAAGAAGATCAGAGGACAACTTGCAGGATTCACTTCTGTCATGCTGCTCTCAGGAATCAAATCCAGGTCACCAGGCTTGGTGGCAGGTAAGTCATCTCACTGGGTCAGTCTTTCTTTTGTTTTTATATTTTTAATTTAAAAGATCTTATCCTTTAAAAAAAATTAAAGAACAGGTTTAGTTCCCTGACTATCTTCTTAAAGAATATCTATTCTATCTCTTTTTTTGAGATAGAGTTTCATGTAGCTCGGGCTGGCATCGAGTTTCTCATGTAGCCCAGGCTGGCCTTGAACTTTTGCTTCTTCTACCTCACAAGTGCTGGGATTTGTCAGGCACCACCATGTCCAGATGAAATCCCAGTGTAACTAAGTGTCCTGAATTTTGTCCAGCAATCCCACAAGAGAGATTGGCAGCTTTCTGTTAGAGGCAGAGAAAGAAGGGAGACAGAAAACGGACAGGGGTTGGGGAAGCCCCGCCCCCCAAACAGTCCTTTTATACTTGAGCTAGGCTCTTACCTGGCTGTTGCTAGGTAACCATTGGGCAGAGCTTAGAGGAAAAGCTAACACCTGCTCTTGTGAGTGGGCGGGGCTTGGCAGCATGCCTTTATTAACCTTAGTGTTACCTCCAGTTTCTGAGTAGCTGATGACAGTTTCTTTATGGTTTTGCTCTTAGATTCCCCAGAGAGAGACCCCAGTCTCCCAACTCCATGATTATAATCCCAGGACCAGTGTTCTAGGTGCAGAACAGGAACAGTTCAGTATTTACCACCTTAACGTCAACAGAGTAACCCTAGGCCTGGGTAAACCTCCTACCCTAGATTAAAGATGGCCGTAACCCCTCACATATGCTCACCCACATTCAGACACAATTAGCAATGGAGCCTAAAGTGGAGCCCTAGAGCCTGGTGAGTCTTAGTGACTGCAGATTATAGAGTGTAACAGACATGTCTGATCTCCTTACTAATGGTTCTCCTACAGCATTCTTTCTGGTAACCCTGAACTTCCACACAGGAAATCTGACTTGAGGGGTGATATAGAATATGCAGGTTTTTTGGTGGATGGTACCACTGGAGGGCAGTCTTCTACACTGTTGTCATAGTGCCTGCATATTGCCCAACAGATGAATGAATCTTCCAGATTGGTGAATACAGCTAGCCTGCTATAGCAATCAGCCTCCATTGATACCACACTGATAGGAAGTATTGGGCATGCCTAGCCCAGCACTGACTCACAACTTCATGAATTTTGACAAGGCAGAAATAAGTGGTCGTTGTTTTAAGTCCCCAAGTGTCAGGCTGCCTTTGATGACCAGAGTACCTTGACTGAATCTGGCACTCCTACCCCCAAAATACCCTTCTCTACCCTCCCAGAGAAGGCCCTTCAACCTTCCAGCCTTCAACCTGGGTGAAAGAGGAGAAGTGACAGCTGAGTAGAGGGGACAGAGCACCAGCTGCTACTGGAACAGATTTCTGACGGAGAGCTTGACTTTAGTCTTACCTGAATATCCACTTTCAGAGGCATCTGGTACAGCAGCCGAGTCCTTCAGAGCTCGGGAAATGAGGTCACATTTCATGCTGCTTCTTGGCTTTCTCCTGGCACTGGGCTCCGCTTTCTCAGGCCGGCTAAGACAATTGTCACCTGACTTTCTGCTTCCCAGTTGCCAGAGAGGAGTTAGTCTTGAGAGATGTTTATGTAGTCTGGAGTGGGGTGGGGGTGGGGGGTGGATCCAGGGTCTTGTGTATACTTAGGACCACCAAACTACATCCCGGGGACTATTGATAGGTTTTTTGTTTTTTCTTTGAGCAGGCCCTCATGAATCCCAGGCTGGTCTTGAACTGGCAACGCACCTGAGGATGACCCTGAATTCCTGATCCTGCTGTTCTGCCTCCCAAGTGCTGGGATTACAGGTGTGTACCACCAAGCCCAGTTTTGTTTTAAGAAAAAAAATGTCTACTCTCACTTTCATTCAACTTCAGAAGAAATCTGAAGTAAATATTGTTAGGTCTCAAACCTGAGGCAAAGGTGCCTACTTAACATATCAAAGTAAACCAGGGGCCAGGCTCTCCCTACATCCCTCAGACCGTATCTGTTAGAGAGTCCTGGCAGGCACCCCCACCCCTACCCTGAACTTTCCAGCTCCATAATCCAACCACTTTGCTTAGCCTGCTCTCCTTTGGGCATCCTGGATGCTGCACCTGGTTCTCCTCTCTTACCTCTCCCCCTCTGCTCACATGGCTCAGGGGCATGTCCACTCTGGACTCTCCCAGATGTTCCTGCCTCTGGCTATGCTCTCCCACATGCCATACCTATAATGCCTATAATACCTATAATAAACTTCCTCCTCCACCGTACCTAGGAGCGGTCATGTTCTTTCCTCCTTATTTCTTTTTCTTTTTCTTTTTTTTTCCCATTCATCTGGTACTGAAATCTGGGAATGGCATAAAGGAGTTCCCTCCCCCAAGGAACTCCTCCCAACCAAGCTGTTGATCTGACTCTCCAAAGGTACCCCATCCAGGAGGGCCCTGACACAGGTAGGGACCTGGTGGGGGGAGATGCAGAGAGAACGTGGCAGCCAGTGTCTGCTTTGATATGTTAAGTAAGTAACTCAGCCATTTGTTTGGAGTTTGAAATCTAACAAATATATTTATTTATTTTGGTATTAAAAAAATGTGTATGGGTGTTTTGTCTGTATGCATGTCTGTGTACCACTTGCATGCCTGATGCCATGGAGGCCAGAGGAGATTGTTGGATCACTTGGGACTGGAGTTAAAGATGGTTGTGAACCATCGTGTGGGGGCTGTGAATTGCACCTGGGGTTATCTAGAAGAGCAGTCTGTGCTCTTTTCATATTTATAAAACATATTATTTTATTTTATATGCGTGATTTGCTTGTAAGTGTGTAGGTACATCATGTGTGTGCCTGGTGGTGTAGGTACATCATGTGTGTGCTTGGTGGTGTAAGTACATCATGTGTGTGCCTGGTGGTGTAGGTACATCATGTGTGTGTCTGGTGGTGCCTCATTTTTATATCTTTAGTGAGAAGCCTGAGTCCTTCAGTTGGACAACTCTATTAATTGTTTTAATGCTCTGTGTTAGGTCAGGCTTCCCGGAAGTAAGACGGGATGCAGGTGCCCTGACAGTGCCCTCCTGGGCATTCTCAGGAGAGCCTGCAGGTGTTGGAAGAAGTCGTATGTCATCTGTCACCTGAAAGAAGCAAGGCTCCTGCTGGAGGTCAGCCCTCCCTTGATCCCTGATACCAGATGACCCTGGGTCAGATAGAGTCCTGGCTTTTGTGTCCCATAAAAGACTCAGTTGGGGACCCAAAGAACAGACCTTCAATTCCCAGCAGCCAAGGGGTCCTATGCTGGTATGCAGACATACATGCAGACAAAATCCATACACATAAAATAAATAAATTGCACATATTTTATATATAATAATAAAAAGCTTCTGTCTGTGGCTTTCCCACCTAGGCTAGGGCAGTCCTTGGGAGAAGGGGCATCAGAGGCCTGTGGCCTGGTTGCACTTGCTATAAATCAGCTTAGCTGTGGGCTAACTGCAGTTGCTAGACACTAACCTTTATTTTCTCCCAACCCCCCATCTAATTTTTTTTAAAGGATGCAACAGTCTCAAAACTTCCAGAAATGAAGTATCATTATTTTGTCCTTCCTATTACCTTGATTGATTTTGTCTCCTCCCCTTGAAACATGGCTTCGGAACATGAAAGGACAGGCCAAAGTCTAGGTCAGCCATCCTCCTCCTGACCAGCTGTTAACCACACGACAGGCCACCTCCTCTAGCTACAGTGACCTGTATCTGTCTCCTAGCACCCTTCCTCTGATATAATTTAAAATAATGACCACATAGGTTTTGGTTGGCTGGAGAGCAAACGCTGCCCTAAGCGACCCATTCTTTGTTAAATGAAATTGGAGGTTGCCTGTGGAGCCTCTGTTGCCTGCACCTGCCTCTGTTCTTCAAGAATTCTAGAGGCACTTGCCTCCGTGTCCAGCAAGGAGCCAGAACCAGGCTGGCTAGCAACCAAGCAATGCTTCAGCTGGGAGTTCAGTGGGAAACCTGGAGTTGCTCCTAACTCCAGTTCCCAAAGGTGACCTGTATCTGTCTCCCAGCACCCTTCCCCCAACTCTGGGGATTGCATCTGTCTTCTTTAAGGGAGGCATGGGACTGCTAAAAATTTTCTGGAATGCATGTTGAAATATGAAAGAAGGACATGAAATGTGCCCTCGGATGTCATGTTCTGCTTTTCCAGTCCACCCTAGACTAGTCTGGGTGCCCCGGTGGAGCGCTAAGGCCTCGAGTGCGGTGTGTGACCCCTGCAGGACGCGAGGCCAAGAACCTGGGAGTCTGGTTGTGCAGGGTCAGGGTCCTGAGTGAGGTTTGGCGATGCAGTCTAGGGGTCCTTTGTGGCCTTGCTGTGGTGTTAGTGGGATTGAAGGCCGAGTGCGTGATCTGCCTCAGGCGCCTCCTGGTGCTGGGGGCGATTCTTGTGCTGCTCCAGCTGAACTTCGCCTGGGAGGGACTTTCCCGTGGGCCGAGGGACAACCAGGAACTTAGGCTCGGTCTCCACCCCGAGACGGGGCGGGTCCTATCGGCCGGGACGAGGGTGTGGCAGCTGCCGTAGACCACAGCCTGTCTCCGCAGGAGAGGTAAGGGTCTTAGGCAGTGGTCCAGACCTCTGCCGCGGGATCTGGGCTCTGGGTGTGGGTCCTAGGCTCCGGGCCGGTGTCCTAGGCTCGGACCTGGAGACCTAGACTTTATTTGGGGAATCCTGGACTCGGCCGCAGCTGGGGCCTGGAAATCTGAACTTAACCCCGGGATCCTGTACTCGGCCGCCGGTCCTGGACTCGGTCCTGGGAATCTTGGGCTCCCGCCGGGTGTCATAGACTGTGGCTGGGGATCTTTGGCTCAGGGACCGGGTGCTGCGACCAGAGGCGGTTCTTTGGGCCACTTGGCGCCGCACCCTGGAAGCGTGAGGTCCTGGACCGGAGCAGCCACCTGGGCTGCGGCAGGCGGTGCCGCACCGTTCTCAGCACTGGAGTCCCGCGCAGTCCTTTGCTGAGTCAAGCACCCGGGACTCCACATTGTGGATAAACCACCGAGTTAACATTCTCTGAAGCTCACTCCAGCACTACTTGTCTTACCTTTTCCTTTTGCAAGTAAGTTTGCTTTCTCTTACTCTTAGGGCGCTCCTCACCCCTCTTGTAGAGAACAGTCTCCGCACAATGCCTGGCACACAGGAATCATCCTATTCTTAGTTTTTCATTCTGTGTCTGCCTGTGGCTACATTCTAACTCAGTCCTCGGTGCCTTGACCAGTCGAGAACTTTGCCGCTTAAGACAATTGGCGGCTTAACACTCTGCTGGCTCCATGTGCACCCAAGTGTATGAAAGTCTCCAGTTACTGGAGGAGCACTGTGGGCCCTAAGCAGCTGTGCCTTTCGTTAAAATTGGGCACTTTAGCTGATGGTAGAAGGGTGGATAGGATGGCTGGTTGTTATCTATTCTGCTGCCCATCACTTCCAGACACTCTGCTTTCTTAGATGGGAAGCAACCATACGAATGGCAGTGAATCCCTAGAGAACAGAGAAGAGAAGAATGAGGAGGACCAGGCATATACTTCAGTTGACAGCGTGCCACCAGCATACCAGAAGCCTTGGTTGTATAGCGCTGGCTGTCCTGGAACTCACTCTGTAGACCAGGCTGGCCTCGAACTCAGAAATCCACCTGCCTCTGCCTCCCAAGTGCTGGGATTAAAGGCATGCGCCACCACTGCCCGGCCTTGCTTGTATTTTATCCTTGACTCCAAATAACCCAGGTGTACGTTTGCCTTTGAGAAAAGTTTGGGGAAAATGAGAGTCCCAAACTCAAGCAACGCCCTTTTGAAAGCTTCCTGTTTTAGATTTCAAAGGAATAGAATCCCAGTACTTCAGGACAATCGGTAGTTCTGGGTAATATTGGAGGCTAGTCTGGACTACATGAGATCCAGCCTTCAAAAAAAAAAAAAAAAGAAAAAGAAAAAGAAAGACCTAACCAACAAAAACCAAAAACAACACAAGAGCAGGTAGGGGCTGGAGGGCTCGGTGGTTAAGAGCACGTGCTGCTCACCCAGAGGACTGCAGTTGAATTCCCAGCACCCACTTCAGATGACTCTCAACTGCATGAAGCTCCAGGTCCAGAGTCTGACACCTCATTATGGGCTTGGAGAAAACACACACACACAGAGTTAATTAAATGCTTTTGTAAAGAGTGAGCTGGAGAGGTTAGGAGCTAGATTGAGATAACCATGGCCACCTGAGAGCCACTGGCATCAGTGATAGCTATTTTGCCAAAGCTAGTCAAATCAGGTTTCTATTGATTTCACGGCACACACACATATGCACTCATCCAGTGGTACTAGAGACGCACAGCTATTAGGCCAAGGACAATGATTTCCTTCTAGCCGGAGTCCTTGCTTTGATCAGGGTTGATTTTCTTTTTCTCTGATAGCAGTCTAAAGATTAACATTCACAGTCAGGCTGTGCCTGCCAGCCAGCCATCAGTACCCACAGGATGAGCCTCTTGTTCCTCCCTCCAGCCATCAGTACCCACAGGGTGAGCCTCTTGTTCCTCCCTCCAGCCATCAGTACCCACAGGGTGAGCCTCTTGATTCTCCAGCCATCAGTTCCCACAGGGTGAGCCTCTTGTCCCTCCCTCCAGCCATCAGTACTCACAGGGTGAGCTTCTTGATTCTCCAGCCATCAGTTCCCACAGGGTGAGCCTCTTGGCCCTCCCTCCAGCCATCAGTTCCCACAGGGTGAGCCTCTTGATCCTCCAGCCCTGCATCCCAGGGCACGTTGCTTTGTTTGTGACTAGCCTATCCTTTCATTTCCTGATCTTGCTTGCATAGTTGTAGGCTACCCTGATCCTCTCCAAGAGAGATCAAGATGAGGGTCTGCATTGGAGATTGGTCATGTGTCAAGGAATGAGGGAAGCTACAGAGTAAATAAGCAGATTTTCCTTAAGAGGCAGTTTCACCCAATTACTTGACTAAAACCATGTTTTGCATGTAAACCGTAGGGAAAATTGGGAAGAGAGTCCTCAAAATTTTATTCTTTATTTTTTCTTTGATATTGAGACGGTCTAATGTAGCCCAGGCTGGCCTCAAACTTTCTGTGTAGCCAAAGATGTATTTAAACTTGTGATTCTATTGTCTCTGCTCCTGAATGCTGGGATTCTAGATGTTCACAACCACGCCTAAGCTTATGGAGTGCTGAGGATCCAACCCAGGGCCTTGTGCAGGCTAGCCAAGCACTCTACCAACTGAGCTACATTCCCAGCCACCAAAATTATGTACCTTTAAAATGGAAAACAGAAAGCTTTCCAAAAAGGTGTTGCTTGAGTTTGGGGCTGTCATTGGTGGCTTGTTCTCTTGCTCTTAGAGTATGGGGGGAGTTTACCAGGCGCCTTGATGGACTCCTCAGGGTGTCTGTGAGTAGTGGCTCATTGTTCTAATTCTTCACAGCCTGACATGGGCTCATAACCTGGTACAGATGAGAAAACAAGGCTTCAAGTCCTGGCCCTCCAATGGGTTAGGACCCTGGACTTGGTTCATAGTGAGCCAGAGATTCCTGGCTTCGTAACTGAGTCTTGATCAGTGTTTTTCTTTTCTGCTTCAAGGTTCTCCTTGGCAAAGTGCCAAGTGAAATGTAGTTGACAGAGTAGAGCCTGGATGGGAACGTAGCTCTGTTGGTAGAGTGCTTGCCTAAGATCACAAGGCCAATGGTTCAGTCCCCAGCACCACAGTCCCTGCCTCGACAGAAGCCTAAAGCTTTTCAACCAAAAAAGGGAAACTGCTGTGTGTGTGTGTGTGTGTGTGTGTGTGTGTGTGTGTGTGTGTGTGTATGAATCAGTGGCTCTTAAATTCTTGAAGGACTTGGCATATGGGCTTGGGAATGATTAATTCCTTATGATATTAGGAATTTTCTCAATTGAACTTGAGAAAGCGGCTTTTGGGACCCATAGGGAGAGTGCTAGAACTCTGAGAGTTCTCAGTGCAGAGAAGGCCTTGGCAAAGGCTCCATAGAATTGTACTGACAAAGCTATAAAAGATTATAATACTTCCTCAGACCTCAGAGTTCATCAAACTCCCCTATGAAGTCTAAACTACTGTTAAGATCTTTGCCCCATTCTTGTTTGATCATTTGTTTCCGGGACAGTGCCTCTCACTATGCAAGAGCCCTGACTCCCCTGGAACTCACTATGTAGACCAGGTTGACCTAGAACTCATAGATGCCTGCCAACCTCTGCCTCCTGAGTGTTGTGATTCAAGGCGTGTGCCACTACACCTGGCTCTTGCCTCATTCTTTAAAAACAAAACAACAAAAAAAAAAAAACCCAAAAAACCCACTTTTCTTTGAGATGTTCTTACTATGTAACCCAGGCTAACCTGGAGTTTGACATCCTTCTGTCTCAGCCTTCTGTGTTCTGGTTTTACTTACTACAGGTGTGCACCATCATACTCAGCAGGGTCACCGTCCCTGACTCTGATCCAGTGTGATGAACTAGGATCCCAGGACCCGAATATTTAAAGGTGTTATCAGGACCTCACTGTGAGAAAGCAGACCTTACAGACTCGAGAATGAGCACACTTGCTATGCTGAATGACAATGTGAAAACGTGATCTTCCATCGTCTCTGATCTGTCATGTTCTACCTGTCCCATGTTATATGTAGTGTAGAGCATACACTGCATGTTCTAGGCAATGTGAAGGCTAATGTTCCGTGTGAAGGGGAATCTTCTAATCCTCCCCATTCTGAAGGGCAAGTCTCTGCTATACCAGGCACATCTGAGTTGTGATCAGATTAACAACAGACATGTCTCCCTCCAATCTCATTTCTCTCTGTGTCTGTGTCTGTGTCTGTGTCTGTGTCTGTGTCTGTGTCTGTGTCTGTGTCTGTGTCTGTGCCTCTCTCTCTCTCTCTCTCTCTCTGTGTGTGTGTATGTGTGTGTGTATGTGTGTGTGTGCATGGATGCATGTCCTGTGGAAACCAGGGGACAACTTCAGCTACCGTTGCTCATGTACCATCCTAGAGCCACCACATCAGCCAGGCTAACCGGCCAGTGAGCCTTGGGGATCTGTCTCTGCCTCCCCAGCCCCAGCAGTGAGATAAACACACCTACCACACCTCACTGTTTAAAAACTCAGTTTCCGGGGATCAGACTGTCCTCGCACTTACAAGACACCTCTATACCAGCCAAGCTGTCATCCTCGTCCCTCAGCGCGGTCTTACAGGGCTCAGAGCTTCAAGGCTTAGCTTCAGTTCAAGGAACGCTGTTGTTTAACATGATTGAAGCCGAGATGGATTAATACATCCTGTTAATGGCCGAGGGCCTTTGAGGCCTACTGTGGGCTGGTGGAGGATAGAATTTCTTGGTGTCTGATTGTGTTTGAATTGAGCTGTTGTTTTGCTGTGGGACCCTGAAACACCATTTTTGAAGAGCATTTTCTAAACCAAAAAGTTTCCGTTGCTTGAGGTCTGTAATTTGTCATCCTGCCTCCTGGGCTTGTCGTAAAACATCTGTGAATGCTATCACCACCATAGCACAGGCATAAATGGTGACTAAAGGCCAGAATGCAGGTGACTGTGTAGAAATCCTGTGAGTTTCTCCCCACCCTTCCCCTGACCCTCAGGCCTAGATGCCATGCAGAGCTGAACAATGAGATTCCAGAGAGCAAACACTTTCTGGCCTACATGCATATGTTCCCAGTGTGAGGGGACCCTCCCCCTGGAAAGGGACCAGGTGGCATTATTATCAGAGGCTAATCTGGGGCCTCATTCTCCTGATTCACCTGCTCCTGAGCTCTCTCCCATAGCAAAGGGCCTTTACAGGAACTGGGGCCTAACATCTAACCCTCCTCTCAGGGAGCAAAGGAGCAAACACATTTTCAGGGTTTTAGTGTTGCTGTCTGCAGGCATTCCTTTTGGATGCTCGTGAGGACCTATTGATTCATTAGTTCTCATTCTTCATAGAGGCTCCTCCCCCCATCCCCACCCCCCACCAAGAGGATCCCTTCATCCCCCAGTAAGAATGTGACTGGAGCGATGGGTCCCACTGACCCTGTGTTTCTTGTCCTTCATAGAGGTACCTGTCCTCCCCTCACTACCCACACCACCACCCAGAGTGTGACTGAAACAAACAGTTCCTTCTTGAGAAAAACGAACACATACTCAACATTCTCCACAGTTTCAAGAGGTTTCCAAACCCTCTTCCGAGCCGAGGCAAGAGTGTCTGAAGAGCGCTGAGGACTACCTGAAGAATTACTCAGAAATTTGGTAGCATTTGTCAAATTTTTATTAGAAGGAATTCTAGCAATTTCAATTCTAGGAGTTTTTCTTAGATCTGGTGTGTGTGTGTGTGTGTGTGTGTGTGTGTGTGTGTGTGTGTGTGTCTGTGTGTCTGTGTGTGTAGCTGTGTGAGAACGATGTAGGCTTGCTTTAGGAGCAAAATACCAGAGGTGCTTACTTACAGGGCTGTCTGTAATGGAGAGCTGAATGCTGGGGATAAAAAAAGCATATACCACCATGCCTGGGAAACTTCCCATCTGTGAAAGAAAAAGTTTAGTTGGCAAACTAGAGGAAAGAATACAGTTCGGTAAGCCCTTTAGGATCACATGGGTTTCAAAAACTAAAGTATCTATTTCTCTTGGCTAACTCAAGAGGATTTAAAAAACAAAAATAAAAACCAAAAAGATTTCTGCAGAAAATCAGTTCTGGCCATGTGGAGCATAGGAAATCTGAGCAGGAACTGTTGGACTCAGAGGACTTGTTAATGATATTCGAGTCACCTTCCAGCTCCCTTTCAGAATGTTGTGTCGTTCTAAGTCCTATAGATGTATGTTGTCACAAATAGGTATTGGATTATTTAAAATAAATAAATCCTACAAGTGCCTAGTTCAGTGTGTCCGGTACATAGAGGCTGCTTAGAGCTTGCCGTCCACTAAGCTGCTATCTCTGGGGCCAAGAGAAATTTTAATGTGTGTATTTGAAGATTTTTTATTTTTTTCATTGACTGTTCTACTCAGACTTGGATTTTTTTCTTTTGAGACAAGGTCTCCTGTAGCCCAGGTTGGCCCTAAACTGTATAGCCAAGGATGACCTTGACTGCTGATCTTCCCGTGCTTACCCGCTAGTCTTGGGTTACAGCCATGTGCTACCACATCTGGTTTTTTTAACAAGCAGTGGTGGCTATCGAACCCTGGGCCTTGTGCCTGCCAGACAAGCACTCTACCAACTGAGCAGCACACCAACCATCTTCTAGCTTTTGGAAATGTACCATGCATTATTCATATCTGTGGTCACCCTGCTGTATAATCTACGTCAGAGCTTTTCAGTCTAGTTATAACCAGATCCACTGACGAGTCCCTCTCCACTCCCTCCTCTCCTTTGCCAATGTAAATCCCCAATTCTACTCTCAGTTGCTCTAAGTTTTATATGTCGCACAAGTGAGGTAGTGCGGTGCTTGTCTTTCTTTGACTGTCCAATGTTCTATGTGTGTTCAATGACTCCATTTCCATCCAAGTAGCTGTGAGTGACAAGGTTTTTGTGTGACTCACAGTACACACTGTATATGTTCTTTGGTTTTTGTTTGTTTGTTTTTTGCTTTTTCTGTCCATCCATCAGTTGATTTGTGCTTGACTTGGTTCCACTTCTTGACAGTTGTGAAGAGGGCTGCAGTGAACATGGGAGAGTGAGTGTCTCTTCTACACACTGATTTACTTCCTCTGACTTAGACCCTGGAGTGGGCGTGGCGGGTCATACAGAGTTCTGTTTTGAATTCCCTGAGGAACTTCATGCTGTTTTCCATAGTGGTTTGCATCCCCAACCAACGCCACCGCCACCGTGTAAGGATCCTGTTGCCACATGTTGCTTACACTGGCTGCCTTTAGTCATTTGGATAGCAGCAACCTGTTCGAGGGTCAGGTGACATCTCTGTGGTTTTGATGTCGTCTTCTCTGATGGCTGGTGGTGCTGAGTGTCCCCTCCAAGCATGGCTGGCCATTTAAACGTCTTTTTCAGAGTTAGCTATTTAAGTTGAACACCTGCATTTACTGAAGTTTTGTGATTTTGTTTAGTTTTTATGGTACTGGAGGTTGGACCAGGGCCTCTTACACCCTGAGAAATTACTCCACCACTGAGCCTCAGCTCCAGTCTTCTCAGCTCTAGAGTCCTACAGGATGTCTAGTCAAGTGTTCTAATGTCACCTGGAACTCGGTGTATCTAAGGATGAACTGGTGAGACGCCACAGTCAGCTGTCCAGGCAAAAAGTATGTTCCATGCCTGATCCATTTCCACCAAACGAGGATAGACTTTGTCTGGCCTGTCTCTACTGTTCTCAAAGCTACCTCTCTCTGTTAAGTACTCACTCAGCCCTTAGTACTTCTCATCCAAGCCACCCCAGAGCTTTCCTACCTGGGTCAGTGTGGCAGTGATTAAAAAGCTGTTTGGTTTGTCACTGCCCCCTCAGCCTACCCCAGAATTTCCTGCAGATACCCTACTGCCAGGGACAAAGGGCAGCTACTTAGCAAGGACCAGCTCCTCCCTTCCTCCCCCTCATCCTCCTAACACACACACCCTTGATATACATGCAAATGATCAAACGTACATCCAAGGATAATGTATCCTTGGCTCAGCTCTCCGCTCTGCTCTCAACAGGACACTTGGCTTCTGTGCTCACCTAGCAGTCAACTGATTGTAAAACTCATCCCCTCCAAGGAGAGCAACCAACCTGCTCCGAAGGCAGATTCAGTTCAGCGTCTTCCTAGTATCCAGCATTGGAGAGCTCAGTAAGGGCTGCCATGAATAAACCAATGGCCTAGGACGGAAGGTGGAAAGGGAGTGAGCGCTGTCCCTGACGGTGGCCAAGTGTCCCAAGTGTTTCTTTGAAGTAGACAGTTTCCAAGGACAAGCTCTCTCAATGTTTTGAGTGTGTTATCTTCCCTTGTCCTCCCTCCCTCCCTCCCTCTCTCCCTCTGTCCTCACCCTCACCCTTATTCCCCTCTCTTTCCCTCCTTCCCCCTCCCCTCTCTCTCTTCTCCCTCCTCCTCCCCCTCTCCCTTCCCCTTCCTCCCTTCCTTCTAACAGTGAGTGGCAGAATGAAGTCACTAGAAAAATATCGTTTGGTGAGGATCACAAGGCTAGTGACCGTGCATACACAGTTTGGAGAACAAGGTCTGACTGTAACGGCCTTCCCAGCGGCCCTGCTCACGTCACAGTTATGGAAAACAGAGCCACACCGAGAGCTGTGCCATGAGCTACATTTGCAAGTTTGAGTTTCCTGTAGTGAATTAAGGAACTGTAAAGAGGGGCCAGAGAGATGGCTCAGTGGGTAAAATGCTGCTGTGTAAGTGTCATGACCTGAGTTTGAATCCACACCACCCATGTAAGAGCCAGGCCTGGCTATGGGTGCTGGGGAGAGGAGCTGGGTGGGTTCGGGGGTCTTCCTGGCCAGCCAGACTGAACAGCAATCTCAGCGAGAGGGGGAAGTGATTGAGAATGGCCTCTCCACACATGTATACACACACACACACACACACACACACACACACACACTGAGAAGAGGAGATGCTGCAGGCGATGCTCTGGTTATTGCCCAGGAGCTGCCCCAACTTACAAGCCACCAAATCAGTCAATCAGTCAATGTAAAAGGAGATGGGAACAGTTACCTTAAGTAATAAAGACTGAAGTTAGGGAATGTACCTTGTTTGTTGAGTGTGGGCTTAGGATTTGCAAAGGCAAATTTCAAATGGAAATTTTCAATTCCCAGCATCAAAAACAAAATAGAAAACTCTACAGTTATTTTACCAATACATCCAAAGCATGATCATTTCAATATAGAATCAATATAGAACTGTTAATGACTCTTTTTTCAGCTTATGCTGATATTTTATAGCAATGGCCCATTTGAATTTCAGCATTAACTTTTCACCAGAAAATTCTGATATATATTTAGATTTCATAATATTTACAATTTTTCCAGCAATTCAAATGCTCAGAATATTTTAAACATACTTAAAATTTTTATAGTAGCTAAATTAAATACCAAAAACTGTATTTCACGAGCTAGGTATGAAACTCAGCACAGAACCTAGCATGGGCTTGACCCCTAGCCCCACATAAAACGTCTGTAGTTAGGCATGCCTGTGACCCTGTGACTGGGGAGGGAGGGAGAGGTGGCAGATCAGAAGTTCAGGGTCACCCTTGGCTGTATAATGAGACACAAGACTCTGTCCGAATTTTTTTAAAATTTCCATTTAATATTTAAAACCTCATTTAAAAACCTGGTTCATCTTCTCCAGAAGAATTTGATTTGAACTAACAGGCCTCTGGCTTTCAGAACTTCATTTACCCAAGTGAACTCGTGAGCTCCTGTGTCAACGCCATCTCTTTCTCTTTACAATGATAACACTGAAACGCCTGCTACCCACCATTTCTACATGGGGAGCAAGCATCCATTTAAAGTTCTTAAACATCAGCAAGGCAAGGAGGTGGCACACACCTTTAATCCCAGCACTTGGGAGGCAAAGTCAGGTGGCTTTCTGTGAGTTTGAGGCCAATCTGGTTCATATAGTGAGTTCCAGGACAGCCAGAGGTACAGAATGAGGTATTCTCTCTCTCTCTCTCTCTCTCTCTCTATATATATATATATATATATATATATATATATATATATATATATGTGTGTGTGTGTGTGTGTGTGTGTGTATTAAGCTACAAAATACTTTAATATAACTAGCATATGTAAATCACAATCGAATACCTCGTGCTGTCTGTAAACTATATTCAAATGAACACAGTACCTGGAAGAATATTCAAGGTGAACAAAGCTGCTGGTACCAATTAGTTGCTCATGGGATACTAGAAAGGACGCACCCTGCCTGGCAGGTGCATTGTGCACAGTAGTCAAGGTGGCCCTCAGTCTTGCAGGAGCAGGAAGCTAGTGCATTTTTAAAATTCAAAGTTAATGCATATGGGGAAACTAAGGCATTTTAAAGAGTAAAGTCAGTCAGAATGAACAGGCTGGGGAGATGGCTCAGTGGTTAAGAGCCCTAGCTGCTCTTCCAGAGGACCTGGGTTCAATTCCCAGCAACCACATGGCAACTCACAACTACCTGTAATTCCAGTTCCAGGGGATCTGACACCCTCGCACCAATGCACGTAAAATAAAAATTAAATAAATTATTAAAAACAAAACAAGAACCTAAGTTTCTCCGTAGCTGTAGCGACAACATCAGTTACTCAGTACCCATGTGTGGTTCATGGCTACGAGGAGCCCAGAGCCAGGAGAAGAGACTATCGATCACGTCAGTAAGGAGCCCAAGGCATCCTGTGGGTTGACACCCACTCTCTAACAGGGGAGGGCTGTTTTCAAGGGAGAGGGAGCTGCTCTAATCCTCAGTTTCTCCCAGTTATTTATTGACAAGGTCATGCAATATACTCCGAGAGAGCCTCAAACGTACAGTCCTCCTGCCTCAGTCTCCTGAGTGCCTGGAGTGATTTGATGGGCTTCTCTCTCTCCCTCTCCCTCACCTCTTTCTCTCTCTCTCTCTCTCTCTCTCTCTCTCTCTCTCTCTCTCTCTCT